>NC_053441.1:51747030-51775521 GCF_007990345.1 Gossypium hirsutum | reverse complement strand
TGTAACCGGTTTTAATACTAGGATCGATCGTTGAGTGTCCGGTTCACTATGATGCGAACGCCGAGCTCATTGAGTTGGTCCGAGTTTTTATGGGCGGGTTAATGGTGCTTTGATTATATGAGGCACTTATGTACAAATTATCCTGTTCGGTTGTACTCCGATGTGTTCAAGGGTGAATTTCTGTGAATGGAAGAACCTTAAGTGAAGCTACGTTTTGGTAGTGTTGTGAATGACATTTGGGAGTATGTTTTAACCTCGGTTGAATAGTCACATGTAGGTGGTAAGATGAGGAATATGTTTAGAAATGTGATATATGTTTTGGTGATACTGCTAAAGTTGTTTGGTATTTTGTATTGTTTTATTGTTATTTACATATGAACTTCTAGCATTTATCCTTATTCCTCCTCTTTATTTACTGTAGTTATTGAACAGCCAGCTTTGGAATCAGGACGGGTCGAAGGTTTGATCAACTATCCAAAGGACTTTCATCTGGGTAAATGGCTTGTAAAACTTAAGTATGGATGCTATAGCAATATACTTATTTTGTGTAAATAATTTTATGATATGGCATGTTTGGTTGAGAAAATGTTGATATTGATAAGTCATTGTGATGGCTAATTTAATCATGTTTGATATTATGGAAGTTAATGGTTACCTGTCATAAAAATTCATGGAAAGATAAACTTGCCTTAAACAGAATATTGCTGCAGCAATGACATGAATTTGAAAAATCACTAAAAATAGGTATACAATGGAACTAAATGATGAGTAAGTTATGAACTTGAAGCTTAATGAGTCTATTTCATGTGGATTGAACAAATAGGCTATTAAATTATATTTTATGAGATATTTAAGCTTTTGTGAAACAGGGCCAGAGTGATTTCTGGATCCCCTGTTCTTACTTTAAAAATTCATAATAAATTTAGAAAATAATTAGAAGTTTTTATATGTACAGGTTATTTATTAAGTCTAGTTTTAAAGAAACAACTCATAGTATATTAATTTCTGTATAGAGAAATATCTGTTCGTAATATACAGAGGTCAAGCAGTTGAACCCTGAACAGGGAGACTTTAACTAATAACTGTACTAATTTCCCCAACCAAAAATTCTAGAAAAAATTAGTAAATAGATATATGAGTTAGATTTAGGGAAAATTTACGGATCTAGATTTGAGTTTCGTAACTCGAGATATGATTTTCTTGTAACTATGACGCGGGTAGTTAGAAGCTGTGAATGTAGAATAATGATTGAAGTTCTTAATTTGATAAATATTGTTCGGTAACCCTCAAGCTTGACTCCGGCAATGGTCTCAGGCGTGGGGGGCGTTACAGTTCACCTCATCGAAGTTCACAATTAATCACTCTAGTGCCAAGCCATATTCGGCTACCACAAAGGACTATATAATTTTATACACATCATGGTTTCTTTAGATTTAATATCAAAACCGTGATATCTCTACCAACATATACGGCATAGTTTATTCATTGTAACACTCATTTAGTGCATCAAATTTCCAAGTCCAATTCAACTTAAGCATATAGCCATATCGGCTTATAGCCTTAATATTACATATTCGGCACATTAACTAAATAAATTTACATTCTCTTTGCCATATTAATTTAACTCTGAGCATATAAAAGGAATCAAGCTTAAACCTTAAGACTTACCTCGAATGTTACCGAACGATTACAACGGCTATTCGATTACTTTCTCTTTCCCTTATCCGAATTTGCCCCTCTATGCTCTTGAGCTTAAATTGAACAATTTTAAACTTAGTCATTATTCGACGATTCAAGCATCACTTTCAGAATATATAATATATATTCGACTTTCACACATACAGCTCATAGTAAGCTTATAAGAAATCAATAAGCAACTCATTAACAAATTTTGTCAATGTTACCACATAATCATAATTTCACTGCAAGCTGTCTTCCTGAGCAACAGTCACTAATCATTTATAACTGGAGCTACGAAACTTCAATCAATTTCCGTTAATTTTTCCTGAAAACATACTCATATATATTCTATCCATAAATTTTCAGAATTTTTGGTTTGGCCAATCAATACCAGAATTTTCTTAAAGTTTCCCCTGTTTCACTGTTTGACTAATCTGACCACTCTTCATTACGAATCAAATTTCTCATTGTACAGAATTCAAAATATGTTCTTGTTAATTTCATTTGAAACTAGACTCATAAAGGGTCTAAGAATATAAAATTTATCTTATAAATTTTTTGTACAAATTATAATGATTTTCTAAATAAAGGAACAGGGGACCCTGAAGTCATTTGACTCTATCCCACGCCACTTCAAATATCTCATTATCAGAAATTCATTTGCTTTCACGGTTTCTTTTATAAGAAACTAGGCTCATTAAGATTTAATTAAATAATTTATTCAGCTTCTAACTCATCTCCCACAATTTATGGTGATTTTCCAAAATCACGTTACTGCTACTGTCCCAAGCAGATTTATTACCAATTCACTATTTCACACATACCTTGCATTCACATTATTTAAACATGTATATCACCAATCAATTTCATCACATATCTATACTTTCACTTACGCATAATCTCAATACAATACATCATGCTCAATTATACCTTAACTTATCCATTCCTTTCATTTAAACAACCCACATAACTTATTCATTCACGAACACATTCGGCACTATACATCTTACAAATATTTCTTGGCACCTTTATCACATTTTGACAATCGGCATAACCGTGTTACCCAATCTAATACATCAAAATTTACTTATCCAAGACTACATTCAGCATATATATATTCACATAAACACAATAGCGAACACTTCATGAAGTTACCGAGACTCATCATTTGCTATTTCGCACACACTCACATCCAATCCTTTTTATTAACACTCAAATCAACCATCTTCATGGTTATCACAAAAACATCAAACACCAACAAGACACTCTACAACTCATAGCCAAATGCATCACTTCAACCAATAACAAAATTGAGTCATGGGTTATGAAAGGATCTTAGCAATTAACTCAATTTCACATAAATTATCAAGAAATAAAATTAAACATACCTTCAATTAGAATCACCAAGGCCACTATCAAGAGCCCTTTTTTTTCTACCTTAGATTCTGGGTTTTCTCCTTGGCCGAAATCCTCAAAGTATCTTTCCTCCTTCTTTCTCCCACACTCGGCAGAACTAGGCAGGATGTATGGTCCCTTTTTTTTTTATTCATTCCTACCATTAACTATTATAATATAATATGTAAGCCATATATGGCTATTCCACCATTAACATGGCCGGCCACTTACTTAAAATGGGGAATTTGACATGCAAATCCCCATATTTTAAGTCATGCATATTTGACCACTACACTTAACCTATCACAATTCATATTTTCACATAAGTCCTTTTAATTAATTCACATTTAAATAACAAATCAAAGCATGAAATTTTCACACATACACTTTCACTTATACTAGGCACAGAATACAACATTTAATTTTTTTGGACTCGGTTTTGTGGTCCTGAAACCACTTTCCGACTAGGGCCTTTAGGGCTGTCACACCCAAGTTTAAGCGAGTAGGGTGTCGGCAGTTAGGAATTTCCCCAGGTTACGGAAGTGTCTGCACCAAATTTGGAGTAAGTAAGCAAATCCTAGTCGATCGATCTACTTAAGCAAGTGTAGTCGATTTTTCGGTTAGGTGGTTGTTAAGGGTTTGTGGTAGTCGATTTTCGGTTAGGTGGTTGTTAAGGGTTTTTCTAACACTAAATTGATAAGTGATTAACCGATGTTATGTTGAATATAAGTTCTGGCGATCGTGAATTTTAGTACTCTACGTGATCAGGTTTGTAATTGGATGCTCGACTGAAAAGCCGAAACGTGCGTGATGTTCACTTTGCTATGACTGTAGACAGGCAAAATGCCGAAAAGCCGGAAACATGGCGTATGATGCCACATGAGCATGCGATCGCACGTGTGGCGAATCTAGCCACGAAACGTAGGTGTACAACGAAAGAGGCTGCCATGAATGAATTCATAGGCTTAGGCCATAATGGGCCGAATAGGCCCAATGGGCCCGTGGGCCTGCGTGGGTAAATTTCGTTGTTAAGCTGGAAATAGATAGACTTGTCATGTCGCGCACATGACTTAGGTTGTTTTTGGGCCTCGATGGGTCGAAATGGGTCGTGTGGGCCCAATGGGCTCATGGGCCCCATATGGATAAAATCCATGGTAAGTGACAAATTATGAACTGGGCTATGGTGTTTGCATAGCCATGTCTGAAATTAGGTTAAATGGGCCGCACGAGCGTGTGGGCCAACTTGGGCCGAGTAATGGGCCTTAAGCCCACTTGCACCGTTATGTCTGTGTAGGTTACTTAAGTCGCTCAAGGCGACGATGGACCATCTGTTTGGTCATTAAGACCCCGATTTGTAAAATGACTAAAGTACCCTCATAAGATAAAATGACTGAAATACCCCTATAGGGTAAAATGACTGTAATAGCCCTATAAGGTAAACTGACTGTTTTGCCCTTATGTGTTAAAATGACAGCTTTGCCCTTATATGGTAAAATGATCGTTTTGCCCTTATGAGGTAAAATGACTATTTTTCCCTTACGTAGGATGACTATTTTGCCCCTATGTTATGTATGTTTAATATTATGATATGACATGACATGTTGCATGATGCATTGCATGGGGATGGGTTTATATATCATTGGAGGAAGTGTGCTGTACTGGCAGCTCTGCTGCAAATCACTGATGGCTCTGAGCCTATTATACTAGCAGCACTGCTGCAAATACTGTTAGTGCTGCAACCGGTCCTAATTCTAGAGTGTAGGGATGGGTGGGTTGATTATATCCCCACTTGCACCGTTATGTCTGTGTAGGTTACTTAAGTCGCTTAAGGCGACGATGGACCATCTGTTTGGTCATTAAGACCCCGATTTGTAAAATGATTGAAGTACCCTCATAGGATAAATGACTGAAATACCCCTATAGGGTAAATGACTGTAATAGCCCTATAAGGTAAACTGACTGTTTTGCCCTTATGTGTTAAAATGACAGCTTTGCCCTTATATGGTAAATGATGGTTTTGCCCTTATGAGGTAAAATGACTATTTTTCCCTTACGTAGGATGACTATTTTGCCCCTATGTTATGTATGTTTAATATTATGATATGACATGACATGTTGCATGATGCATTGCATGGGGATGGGGATGGGTTTATATATGATTGGAGGAAGTGTGCTGTACTGGCAGCTCTGCTGCAAATCACTGATGGCTCTGAGCCTATTATAGTGGCAGCACTGCTGCAAATACTGTTTAGTGCTGCAACCGGTCCTAATTCTAGAGTGTAGGATAGGTGGGTTGATTATATCCCACATGGAGTGTAGGTTGAACGAAGATAGAGTGTAGATGCTGGATGGGTAGGACTTGCATACTACTTACTGTTACTGCACTATTTACTGTTACTGTAATAGGCTAAGGCCTAAACTCATGATTGTTTCTGTATTGAGATGGGCTAAAGCCCAAACTGATCTTGTCACTGTTACTAAAAGGGGCTTAGGCCTAGACTGTGTTTGTTGTCTAATTGATTGCTTATATAGGATTACACACTGAGTTTTCATAAACTCACCCATCTGTTTTAATTGTACAGGTAATCCCCAGTCTTAGGCGGATCGTTGCTGCGAAGGACTCAAAGGTGGCCACACAGCCGCTTTTGCGTCCTCAAGGGATTTTTAATTTATAAGTAGTTTTATTTAGGTATTTTTATGTAATAAGGCCTCTATAGCTTTTAGTTTTTGGGTTCTATTTACCTTGATTTATATCTGCTAGTAATAGGATGCGGGTTTTCAAAAGATATGCATGATTTACTAAAATACCACGAATATGCAAACTATTTCAAAGTTTCCCCGATAAACGAGATTTTGAAATTAATAACATTTTAAAGTAAATGTTTTTGATAGTGATGCAAGGTTTAAAATTTATTTTCTAGATCACACAAAGAGGCTAAATAAACATTGGGCTTTTCAAATGATATCATGCTTTGCGAGAAACACTTCAATGTGACTTCACCAGATTTGGCCATAACGTCTAGGCCGGGTTTGGGGTGATACACAAAATCCCTATAGGTATATGCATAATTTTGTGTTGGAAATGGCTTGATTTTGGGGAAAATTCATGTCCACACAGCCTGAGACATGGGCATGTGACTCAGTCGGCGATGGATACGGGTTAGGGGTGTTACATTTTACTAGGGTTTTATAGGGCAAAACGTTAAAATTTAACTTTGAAATAAAAAATGAAATGAACCAAATTTCGTAAGCTATTGAGATATGTGATTTAAATTGAATGGTATGAAATGTGAATTGATGATAGTATATGAGCTTATGATGATCTTGTATGTATTTGGAATGACTTGGTGATGTTTCGGATAGGACATAATGCTTAACATTTGTATACTTATGCTTGTTATGCATTTTATCATGAAATTATATGTCAAACCTTAGCCAAAGGTATGCAAGTTGTCTTTGGTAGTAATATGCTCACCTATAAGCAAGTTAAGTATTGTAATTTCAATTTGAACTTATTATGAGTTAATGCTTACGTATGGTTGTTTTTCCTACTTGTAGATAACTAGCTTGCGGACATCACTAAGCTAGATCATTGCAGATATCATACTATCTCCAAATGGTATAATATGTTCATTTTGGAATCTAAGGTTGTGGCATGTATTTAGGGTCCTTTGACATGTAAATGCTCATCCCTAATGGTGAATGCCAATATGGTATTTGTAGTTACAATTATGTTTGTATGTTAAACATGAATTATGGCTTAGTTTATGCTTTGTTCGATTTATGTTATAGCCAATTGAATTCTTGGTTTTCAAACTGGTTAAGTATTATGTGTTTGAACTTGAAAATGGAATGAATAGATATGACAATGTGGATAAATGGCTTGAATATGCTTTGATGATAATCATGTGTTCTGTTTCATAAGGATTACTTGATTTCAAATGTTCATTCGCTATATTGGTATAGATTTGCATGGAATGATGTTTTGTTGATTTTGGAAAGAACTCATGAATGTATAAAGATTTTTTTATAGAACTATGGATTGTGTATATGTGAATTTTGCCAAATAGGGGCAATATCATGACCATAAGTCCCCTGCGTCACTACATAGATTGGCATTGAGTGGCAATTCAATGTCGAGATTTTTAAAGCCACAACGTAACTCACTGATTAATGATGTCATGCTGTAACTCACTAACTAATGATGTTGCGACGTGAAAGCCATGATGTCATAATGTCAACTCGTAGATTCTAAAATCTTTTCAATTAAGTCTTTAACCGACCTCAGTTAACAAAGAGCTTTCATAGCTCATATAAGACTCAAAAATGATTTTATATCATATTGGAAATGTGTTTTATTCAAATTAGCATGTTGGAATTATTGAATTTCATTGAAATTTATTATAGTAGCTTTGACGATGAATGTGGGATCCTGTAGCTCAGACCCAATGATCATGTTAGGAAAAGGGTGTGACATTTTGTGGTATAAGAGCTACAATTTAGTCAATCATAGGACTAAATAATAGTGTGTGTCGAGTCTAGAAGTACATGTAATAATAGTCCATGATAATGTGATGTATATTTGATATAATTGTCTTTGGTTTTCAATGTAAGTTATCCACATTAGTTAACTCAATTAAAGCCATAATGATGAAGTGGAAAGTAATGCCCCTACCTGTAACGCCCAGAATTTTGGGCCTAGAAGTATTAGGTCTTGAGCATGGGAACAGTTAGGAGGCTGCACATAAATATTTAGTTGAGCAGAAAGTGACACACAACTATGTATCTGTTTTAGTGGTTAAGTATTCTGGGAAGAGTCTGAGAAGTCTTGGGTTCAACCTTGGCTTATGCAAAGTTTTGTTTTTAAAGGAATAAACCTGTGTCTAGTCAGTAGGCTTATAAATAAATGTGGGTATTTCATGAAATAAAATACCTACTGGTCTAAGGTAAGTGGCGTGTGGAGTGTTCCATGAGGTCTGAAGTTCAAATCCTTAAATGTGCAAGGGAGTGTTTTATTTTACTATGAGTACATGGGAGTGCCCTAGGTTGATCGAAACTCTAAGGAGTTTGAAGGGAGTTCAAACTAGTAGTTTGGAGAGATTCGAGGTGGGGATCAAGGGATGGGTGGACGGTTTGAGTAATTTGAGGAGGAAAATTCGGGATTTGGAGAGGAGTGGGAGAGTTGTGCCGATTTTGGACTCCCAACACTCAAAGAATTCGACTCTGGTTAGAATTATTCTCTCCATTTCGGTCTCTGTCTTTTGTTTTAAGATCTTTTCACTTCTTTGTTGAGGCTAAACATTTTCTTGAGCATTCTGGTTTTCTGCATGTTACGATCTTGTTTTTCCTTTCGATCATTCTTTTGTTAAGTCGAATCCCTTTCTTACTCTACTTTTCCACCTTGCGTGTTCTCCCTTGCGATCTTTGGCCGAATACCCTACTTTAGTGTTGGCCGAATATTTCCTTTCCTCTTCTTTTCTCTTCTCTCTTCATCCTTTTCTCGTATCACCCTTTCTTCTAGATACTTAAGTTGATTATTTCATATCTCTTCCTCTCCATTTTGTTTTCAGTTTTGACAATTGATAATCAACCAATCGGTTGGTGCACTCGATTCTTCTCTATTTTCTCTCCCTCTCCCTACCGTAATAATTTGTCCTTCTAATATTTCCTTGCTGTCGTTTATTACTAGGGTACGGTGTTGCTAGCCTTACTTCTAGTGTATCGTGTCACTGGTTAGGGGTAGACTGATTGCTTCCTTTCCCCTATGGTTTGGGTGCATTTTGGTAAGTGATTATTCGTTTGGTTCAATTTGATTGTGGGAATATATGTTAATCGGTGTCGGTTGGAATGCAGGTTATCATTATGGAGCAAGTGATTAGTCTCTTGTAACGGGTTAGGTGTGTAAACTCCAATCGATTGAGTTTAGACAAGTGATAAGATACCATTTTGTTAAGTGATATAGATTGGAATTGCTAATCCTGTTGTTAAAAGATTAATGATATTTTGTGTTTGAATATAGGTTGGTGTACTCGGGAACTATTCGCACGTTTTCGAAAACAGGTGTGTAAACATTGCCCTAATTGTAAATCGAAAAAAGCCAGCAATTGTGACTGTTAGTGCGACACAAGCATACGCTCACTCATGTGGTAAACTGAATGCATAAACGTGGGCAGTTGATCGTAGAGGCCACCATGAGCGATTTCATGGGTTTAGGCCGTTTTGGGCCACATTGAACTGAAATGGCCATGTGGCCTACAGCTCGTGGCCCACACAGTAACCACACAACGTGGAATTAGGTCAAGCTAGTATCTACATGCAAGCCATTCTGGCTATGTGAGCCACATGGCACGCACTAGTGTACACCCGAACCAGACCGACACCGAATCGAACAGGTGTTAACAGACTTTAAACCCCTTATAAAAATATTTCCAGACACTGCCAATCTGCGTACTAGTCGCTTTAAAAATCATATCTTGAGTTTCACAACTTGAAAATCAGTTTCGTGATTTTTCCCTGAAACTAGACTCATATGCCCATCTACATATTTGTTTCTAGAATTTTTGGTCGGGCCAATTAGTACAGTTTATTAGTCAAAGTCTCCCATGTTACAGGGATCGACTACCCTGACCTTTGCGCATTACGACTTCGATATCTCCTTGTACAGGGCTCCAATACTGATGCCGTTTGTTTCTATAGAAACTACACTCAGAGAGGAATCTATACATATATGGTATGACTCCTAATTATCTCTGGTTAATTTATAATGAATTTCCAAATCGGAACAGGGAATCCAGAAACCGTTCTGGCCCTGTCTCACGAGAACCTGAATATATCTTAACATACTGTCCGTATGATTGTTTCGTTACTTTCCTATGAAAGTAGATTCATCAAGGTTTGTTTACATAATTTATTCACTATTTAATTCCATTCCTACTATTTGTAGTGATTTTCCAAATCTACATCACTGCTGCTGTCAGCATCTGCCTTTAAGGTAGACTTTACCTATTTCATGGTTTCCATGATTCAACTAGCCCTTTTTGCATAAATAGCACAATTTATGAAAGTGATTAACCATCCCCGTGGCCAATCCTTGTCAAGCATATCCACACCAAATGATTATAACATTATACTCAAACACATATAAGCCATTTTCGCATGGCTATCCAAAATTTATACAAGTCCAAAGGGTCCACGACCCACAACAAACGGGTAGTCCTATACATGCCATTTCGAAGTTCAACCAAATTGTACCAAAAGGGGGGCTTTGATAGTGTGGGCGACTTTGACTTCAAGATCCCGAGTCCGATAGCTGGAGAACCAAATCTATAAAACAGAGGAGCAATGAAACGGAGTAAGCAATTTATGCTTAGTAAGTTTTGAGCAAGGAATTCCAGCACAACAAAAGTATAGCATTCATATAGCTAAACGGATAATTTCATATGCACAAATTTACGATATCGTACTTGCTTCACATTATCAACCCTTATGTACATACACAAAAGATCAACTCAGCCAAAGGCCGGTAGCTCGTTTATCAACTGAGCGAATACTTATTTGTAAGGGCTCAACTAAATTCAAGCACATACGAAACATACCTCAATGTTGGGATGTTTCGAGAGTATTAACTGGAATTTTACAGCAAGTTCATTCATTCCCAAATCACGTACCTTCGGAATTTAACCGGATATAGCTCCTCGTTCAAATGCCTTCGGGACATAGCCCGGTTATAGTAATTCGCACAAATGCCTTCGGGACTTAACCCGGATTTAGTAACTCGCACAAATGCCTTCGGGACTTAACCCGGATTTAGTAACTCGCACAAATGCCTTCGGGCTTAGCTCGGAATTAGTATCTCGCACAAATGCCTTCGGATCTTAGTCCGGATATTGTCACTTAGCACAAGCCTTCGGGACTTAGCCCGGACAGCATTCAAATAACCATGCACATTTAACAATAAATCATGGCCCATTCGTATTTCATTTTCGTTAGCAAAACTCAAACACAAGACATTTATCATTCTTGCAAATTCGGCTCAATAGCCACACAAAGAGCATGATTTTAATTTGCTCAAAACATGATCTAATCACATCATAATTTAAGCTCTTTTACTCAAGAACTTACCTCGGGTGTTGTCGAACGATTCCGATAGCTATTCGACCACTTTTTCCTTCCCTTTATCGGATTTAGTTCCCCTTTGCTCTTGAGCTTAATTAAACAAATAAATTGATTTAATCATTTGAGCATCGAAAAGAGGAGCACAAGGCACTTAGCCCATATTTATACATTAGACATTAAAGTCACATATGTACGGAATCATGAATCAAACTCAACATTTTAGCTAATTTTTCCCCCTTGGCAGAATATGCATGTCTATTTTGAGGCCGATTTCAACACTTAATACATTCTACAAGTATGGTCACTTGTATTGACTAAACACCCTTTTGTTTCAAGTTCAAAACTTGGCTAATACACACATATACACACTAGTAAAGCATCCTCTCCCTTTCCATCAATTTAACACATGCATTGCTCATTAACATGCAAAAGTTATATTCGGCCTTAGCACACAACTTGCTAGCCGATTCTTCTCCATTTAGCAACCAATGCACATATGTGCTCACTCAAAAATGCTAAAAAGGAGGTTCAAGAATCATCAAGCCACCATCACATGCATCATTAACAAGCTTCATATTTAGCATGCAATGCATTACACAAACTCACCTAGGCCGAATCTTACTCATCCTGCTCTCACCACACATCAACATCAACCAAATGATGCATCCATGGCGAGTGTCATTCATCACATAGCAAGATTTAGACCATGGCTAGGTAGAACTCAAGTAAAACTAAAAATGCATGATCTCATGACATCATCAAATACCTTGCTAGCTACATGCATGCGACCTCTTCACCTTTCTTCTTCCTTCCTCCTTAAATTTTTGGCAAGGATGAACCAAAGGATGAGCATTTTTTTTCTTTGTTTTTTTCTTTCTAGTTTCGGCTAAATGAAGATGAGAAAGGATGAACAAAATTTTCTCCTTTCTTTTCTTTAGCTCACGGCAATGGGGGGGGAAACAACTACACAATTTTTTTTTGTATTCATCATACTCCTTTTCATTATTTTATGCCCATGCCCCTTATTTTATTTTTTTCCTACATACCTCACTAGGCCAACATGTTCCCAACATGTTTCCACCCATAGCATGGCCAACCACTAGCTCAAATTTTGGGTAATTTGACATGCAAACCCATCATTTTCACAACATGCATTAGTAGACCATTTTAAATTAGCCTATCATATTTTCACCATGTCTCATATCAATCCCTATTTAATAATTTCTCATGCAATTGGCAAAATTGGAGAATGAAACTTCCACATACTCATGTACACACATAATAAGCATAGAATATGGAAATCAATTATTTTTATGACTCGGTTTTGTGGTCCCGAAACCACTTCCCGACTAGGGTCAATTTTGGGCTGTCACAACTCTCCCCCACTTAAGAAATTTTGTCCCTGAAAATCTTACCGGTAAATAGGTTTGGGTATCGTTCTTTCATCGAGCTCTCGGTTTCCCAAGTAGCTTCCTCGATCCCGTGTTTGAGCCATAACACCTTCACTAACGGAACCCTTTTGTTTCACAACTCCTTCACTTCACGAGCTAGGATATGCATCGGCTCTTCTTCATAACTCATATCGGCTTGAATTTCAACCTCTGATGGGCTAATTATGTGCGATGGATCAGATCGATAGCGTCGAAGCATCGAAACATGAAAGACGTCGTGAATCTTTTCAAGCTCAGGGGGCAAAATCAATCTATACGCAACCGGACCAACTCGTTCGGAGATTTCGTACGGCCCAATGAATCTCGGGCTCAACTTGCCCTTACGGCCAAACCTGAGTACCTTTTTCCAAGGCAAACTTTAAGGAACACTTTATCTCCCACCTGATATTCAATGTCCTTTCGTTTCAAATCCGCATACGATTTTTGACGATCTGTGGCTGCTTTCAGACTTTCACGGATTACCTTTACTTTCTGTTCAGTCCCGAAAATTTTACTTTCACCGAGCTCGGTCCAAAACAACGGTGTACGGCATTTACGACCGTACAAAGCCTCGTAAGGTGCCATCTTAATACTTGATTGAAAACTATTATTGTAAGCGAATTCAATCAAAGGTAAATACCGTTCCCATGAACCACTGAACTCGAGGATGCAACATCTCAACATATCCTCAAGTATCTGAATTATCCGCTCAGATTGACCATCGGTTTGGGGATGAAAAGCAGTGCTAAAATGCAGCTTGGTACCCAAAGCTTCTTGCAATTTCCTCCAAAATCGCGAGGTGAATCTCGGATCTTATCCGACACGATAGAAATAGGTACCCCGTGTAATCTCACAATCTGAGAAACGTACAATTCAACTAGTCTATCCAATGAAAAATCCATACACACGGGGATAAAGTGAGCCGACTTAGTCAGTCTATCAACAACAACCCAGATCGCATCCTTCTTACTTGTTGACAATGGCAGTTCGGACACAAAGTCCATTGTGACTCGATCCCGTTTCCACTCGGGTATCATGATCGGCTGAAGTAATCCTGAAGGCACTTGATGTTCCGCTTTCACTTGTTGACATATTAAACATCTCGAAACAAAGTCGGAGATGTCTCGTTTCATACCATGCCACCAAAACCAACGTTTCAAATCGTTGTACATTTTCATACTCCCCGGGTGACTTGACATTCGGCTACAATGGGCTTCGTTCAGAATCATCGAAATGAGTTCCGAACTCCTTGGAATACACAAACGACTTCTGAACCTCAAACAATCATCATCATCAATTTGAAACTCCGATTCCTTGTTCGGAGCACACTCAGCCCGTTTTGCAACCAATTCATCATCAACTTTCTGGGCTTCACGAATTTGATGAATCAATAATGGTTTGGCTTTTAATTCAGCTATTAACACATTGTGGGTAGAACAGACAAGTGCACATTCATCGCTCGTAAAGCAAACATGATTCCGGCTTAAGGCGTCCGCAACCATATTAGCCTTTCCCGGGTGGTAATCAATGACAAGCTCGTAATCTTTCAACAACTCAAGCCAACGTCTTTGTCGCAGATTTAAGTCTCTTTGAGTCATCAAATTTTGAGACTTTTGTGATCCGAAAATACATGGCACTTCTCACCAAATAAGTAATGTCGCCATATTTTTAAAGCAAATACGATGGCAGCTAGTTCAAGATCATGGGTCGGATAATTTTTCTCATGTGGCTTTATTGTTTCGACGCATAGGCCACACTCGACCTTCTTGCATCAATACGCAACCCAACCCAAGTAGGGATGCGTCACTATAAATGACAACTCTTTGCCTGATTCGGGTTGCACTAAAATTGGAGCTTCAGTCAAATAGTTTTAGTTGATCAAACTTTTCTGACATTTCTCCGTCCATTCGAATTTAACATCCTTTTGAAGTAGCTTCGTCATTGGTGTGGCTATCATCGAGAAACCTTTGACAAATCGTCGGTAATAACCGGACGAGTCCCAGGAAGCTCCGAACTTCGGTAATATTTCTTGGAGGCTTCCAGTTAAGTATGGCTGAAATTTTGCTCGGGTCAGCTCGAATACCCGATGCGGATACCACATGACCCAAGAAGCTAACCTCTCTTAACCAGAACTCACACTTACTGAACTTAGCATATAACTGCTTATCCCGCAAAATTTGCAACACTAGCCTCAGATGCTCAGCATGTTCGGTCTCATCTCTTGAATAGACCAAGATGTCATCAATGAACACAACTACGAACCGATCCAAATATGGTCTGAAGATCCGATTCATCAAATCCATAAATACCGCAGGGGCATTGTGAGCCAAACGGCATCACTAAGAACTCGTAGTGACCATATCCGTTCTGAAGGCAGTTTTGGGTATGTCCGAATCTCGAATTCGCAACTGATAATAGCCCGATCTCAAATCTATTTTTGAGAACATTGAGGCTCCCTTCAGTTGGTCGAACAATTCATCGATACGCGGTAACGGATATTTGTTCTTTATCGTCACTTTATTCAGTTGACGATAGTCAATGCACAACCTCATGGTTCGTCCTTCTTTTTCACGAACAATACTGGTGCACCCCAAGGTGAGAAACTTGGTCGAGCAAAACCTCTATCCGTCAATTCTTGCAACTGAGCTTTCAACTCTTTTAACTCGGTTGGTGCCATACGATACGGAGCTATCGAAATCGGTGTAGTCCCAGGTACAAGCTCAATACCAAACTCTACCTCCTGAACAGGTGGTAAACCCGGTAATCCTTCAGGAAAAACATCCGGGTATTCACAAACCACCGGCATAGATTCGGGTTTCTTGTCTAATTCTTTGTCATCCAGTACATACGCAAGGTATGCTTCGCACCCTTTTCTTACATATTTCTGGGCCAACATTGCTGATATTACAGCTGGCATCCCCTCCAAGTCCGTAGACTCAACTCGGATTACTTCGTTATTTCGCGCACCTCAAATCAATAGTCTTGCTTTGCAATTCACAACCGCATCATGCGCGGTCAACCAATCCAAACCAAGAATAACATCAAATTCATCAAACGGCAAAAGCATCAAGTCCGCCGGAAAACAGAACCTCAATTTCTAGGGGACATTTCTTACACACTTTGTCGACAAGCACGTAACGACCCAAGGGATTTGACACCCGAATTACGAACTCAGTAGACTCAATAGGTAAAGTCTTACTGGATGCTAAGGTTTCACATATGTAAGAATGAGTAGAACCGGGGTCAATCAAAGCAATTTCATTAGTATCAAAGAGAGTAAAAGTACCGGTAATAAATCAGGCGAAGAAGCATCCTCGCGGGCACGTATAGCATAAGCTCTAGCAGGCGCACGAGCCTCGGATCTGGTCGTAGCATCTCTAGATCCTCTCTGACCACCACTAGCATTGCCCGTATTTCCAGATGGTCTACCTCGAGCAGTGGTAGCACCCGGTTTCCCACTCTGATTTCATTCTGTTCAACAACCTCGGGCAATCTTTAATGAAGTGGTCAACTGATCCGCACTTGTAACAGAGCGGTCAGGGAATCTACAACTCCCTGAATGCCATTTACCGCAATATCGACATTTCGTTCTATCTCGACGTTCATTCCAACACTGGCGACCGAAGTGCCTCGTGTACCCACAGGGGGTCGATCACGATCTCGTCTAAAAAGGCCCGAAGTGCCTCTAACTGGCCCGCATCATCTCGAAATTTCTTCGATGCCTGTTGAAGAGACTTTCCCGAAGATCTTTTACGAAACTCTCCAGTTCCCACATCAACTTTTTGTTTTTCTTTTCTAAGCTCTTCGGCTTTACAGCTCGCTCGACCAATACTACGAACTCTCGTATTTCAAGAACGCCAACGAACATTTTTATATCTTCATTCAGCCCATCCTCGAAGCGTTTACACATGATAGCCTCGGACGAAACACATTCCCGAGCGTATCTACTAAGTCTAACAAATTTTCGCTCGTAATCAGTAACTGACATGGAACCTTGTTAAGCTCAAGAAATTCCTTCCGTTTTTGATCAACAAATCTCTGACTGATATACTTTTTCCGAAACTCAGTTTGGAAAAACTCCCAAGTTACTTGTTCTCGGGCACAACAGAAGTCAGAGTACTCCACCAATATAGGCAGAATCACGTAGCAAGGAGATAGTACACTTTAGGCATTCATCGGGTGTACAAGATAGCTCATCGAGTACCCGGATAGTGTTGTCCAACCAAAATTCAGCTTGTTCGGCATCGTCGCTATCCGTAGCCTTAAATTCAGTAGCCCCATGTTTTGGATTCTGTCAACTGGGGGCTTATTTGACCTTATTTGGTCAGTTACCGGAGGTATTGTAGGTGCGGGGGTGGTATTAGTTGGGAATGGAGGTTGTGGACAGCCGTATTAGTTCGAATGTATTGGTTGAACCAATCATTCATCACGCTATAGAAAGCTTGTCTAGCTTCATCATTCGGGTTACTAGCATTAGGTTGAGAGTCCGCCGGTGCTGTCCCTTGTGCGGGAGCAGGCGCTACACTCTCAAGATCATCAGCTACCTCTCGGTTGGGATCGGGATCCATTACTATAAATAAACACATTTACAATTGTCAGAAATCACCACTCTATCAAGTAATCACATAAAATGGCATGTATAGCTAGACCCAACGCATTACGTAGTCCTAGAATCGACTAAACCGTAGCTCTGATACCAATCAAATGTAACACCCCGAACTCCGAGACCGACACCGGAGTCGAACACGAGGTGTTAACAGACTTTAAACCCCTTATAAAAATATTTCCAGACACTGCCAATCTGCGTACTAGTCGCTTTAAAAATCATATCTTGAGTTTCACAACTCGAAAATCAGTTTCGTATTTTTTCCTGAAACTAGACTCATATTCCATCTACATATTTTTTTCTAGAATTTTTGGTCTGGGTCAATTAGTACAGTTTATTAGTCAAAGTCTCCCATGTTACAGGGATCGACTACCCTGACCTTTGCGCATTACGACTTGGATATCTCCTTGTACAGGGCTCCAATACTGATGCCGTTTGTTTCTATAGAAACTAACTCAGAGAGAAATCTATCCATATATGGTATGACTCCTAATTATCTCTGGTTAATTTTAATGAATTTCCAAAGTCGGAACAGGAATCCAGAAACCGTTCTGGCCCTATCTCACGAGAACCTGATTATCTCTTAACATACTGTCCGTATGATTGTTTCGTTACTTTCCTATGAAAGTAGATTCATCAAGGTTTGTTTACATAATTTATTCACTATTTAATTCCTTCCTATATTTTTAGTGATTTTCCAAATCTACATCACTGCTGCTGTCAGCATCTGCTTTAAGGTAGACTTTACCTATTTCATGGTTTCCATGATTCAACTAGCCCTTTTTGCATAAATAGCACAATTTATGAAAGTGATTAACCATCCCCGTGGCCAATCCTTGTCAAGCATATCCACACCAAATGATTAAACATATACTCAAACACATATAAGCCATTTTCGCATGGCTATCCAAAATTTATACAGTCCAAAGGGTCCACGACCCACAACAAACGGGTAGTCCTATACATGCCATTTCGAAGTTCAACCAAATTGTACCAAAAGGGGGCTTTGATAGTGTGGGCGACTTTGACCTCAAGATCCCGAGTCCGATAGCTGGAGAACCAAATCTATAAAATAGAGGAGCAATGAAACGGAGTAAGCAATTTATGCTTAGTAAGTTTTGAGCAAGGAATTCCAGCACAACAAAAGTATAGCATTCATATAGCTAAACGGATAATTTCATATGCACAAATTTACGATATCGTACTTGCTTCACATTATCAACCCTTATGTACATACACAAAAGATCAACTCAGCCAAAGGCCGGTAGCTCGTTTATCACTGAGCGAATACTTATTTGTAAGGGCTCAACTAAATTCAAGCACATACGAAACATACCTCAATGTTGGGATGTTTCGAGAGTATTAACTGGAATTTTACAGCAAGTTCATTCATTCCCAAATCACGTACCTTCGGAATTTAACCGGATATAGCTCCTCGTTCAAATGCCTTCGGGACATAGCCCGGTTATAGTAATTCGCACAAATGCCTTCGGGACTTAACCCGGATTTAGTAACTCGCACAAATGCCTTCGGGACTTAACCCGGATTTAGTAACTCGCACAAATGCCTTCGGGCTTAGCCAGAATTAGTATCTCGCACAAATGCCTTCGGATCTTAGTCCGGATATTGTCACTTAGCACAAGCCTTCGGGACTTAGCCCGGACAGCATTCAAATAACCATGCACATTTAACAATAAATCATGGCCCATTCGTATTTCATTTTCGTTAGCAAAACTCAAACACAAGACATTTATCATTCTTGCAAATTCGGCTCAATAGCCACACAAAGAGCATGATTTTAATTTGCTCAAAACATGATCTAATCACATCATAATATAAGCTCTTTTACTCAAGAACTTACCTCGGGTGTTGTCGAACGATTCCGATAGCTATTCGACCACTTTTTCCTTCCCTTTATCGGATTTAGTTCCCCCTTTGCTCTTGAGCTTAGCCTAGCTACATGCATGGCCGAACCTCTTCAACCTTTCTTCTTCCTTCCTCCTTAAAATTTTTGGTCAAGGATGAACCAAAGGATGAGCATTTTTTTTTCTTTGTTTTTTTTCTTTCTAGTTTCGGCTAAATGAAGATGAGAAAGGATGAACAAAAATTTTCTCCTTTCTTTTCTTTAGCTCACGGCAATGGGGGGGGAACAACTACACACATTTTTTTTTTGTATTCATCATACTCCTTTCCATTATTTTATGCCCATGCCCCTTATTTTATTTTTTTCCTACATACCTCACTAGGCCAACATGTTCCCAACATGTTTCCACCCATAGCATGGCCAACCACTAGCTCAAATTTTGGGTAATTTGACATGCAAACCCATCATTTTCACAACATGCATTAATAGACCATTTTAAATTAGCCTATCATATTTTCACCATGTCTCATATCAATCCCTATTTAATAATTTCTCATGCAATTGGAAAATTGGAGAATGAAACTTCCACATACTCATGTACACACATAATAAGCATAGAATATGGAAATCAATTATTTTTATGACTCGGTTTTGTGGTCCCGAAACCACTTCCCGACTAGGGTCAATTTTGGGCTGTCACAATACAACATAGGTTCGCATAACAAAGGAACATATGAATTCACATAAAAACGTAAAGCATGAGTTTGCACAAGAACAAAGGTTCGCATACACACGGGCTTCGCCAGAAAAGAGTTCATTCATGCAGGGTTCTCATATTTATATATGGTTCGCTAAATAATAGGGTTATCACAACTAAGGGTTCACATGCATAATAGTGTCGCAAACATACCAGGGTCACAATAGAACTGGCTCGAATGAGGGTGAAAGGCATACTTTGGCAAAATTAAAAGAATACAATGTGGCACGCATGTAAGGAGAAATAAGGAAACATCAAACTTTATTTATATCGAAGATAAGAAAGTAACAACATAGGTTTAATTTAAGATTTCACAAAATAAAATAAATCAAACTTTAGAAAAATTGTTCCAATAATAGTAGCAACTACAATAAGACTAAGCCCACACAATTAATCCCATCACCTTTCTCCCAGGTTCGCTGGTATCTGTTTAAGAATTAACCTCGTCCAAGTCATCTACCTCACCACTGCCATCTACAACCTACTCACCTGTGAAGTAAGAGAGGAGTGGGTGAGTTCATTGAGAACTCAGTGAATATTCAAAAAAAATTAGCGTATCCTTAAAATACGAAGTTTAAAATAGAAAGAAACTTAGTTTGGAAAGTGTTTCATGTTCTAGGTTCACCGTGAAGATGCGAGACCCACTTCGTAGATCTTGCTTGTCAAAAAACATATAAGTTTGTAAAACAATTTCAAATGTGCTTGTTGAAAATCATACTTAAAAACTTAGCTTGTTCTTGTTCATATAGCATGAAACATGCTATTGTACGTGTCAAAATAATTGAAGAACATGAGACACATTCTTAACACTTGTCTTAACTTACTGTTGGATAAGCGGATCTCCTTATAATGCCTCAGAATGACTCAAAGATTTCTTACATGTCCCATAAGTGTAGCATAAGCTAAACACTCTCCTGTACGCCAACATGTCCCATTGCATAAAGCCTAGCTCAACATTTCCTATCTATCCACATGTCCCAGGGCCTCAATATCCAAATCACAGAACTTGTAAGTGAGTACTGACAATCCTTTGGTATACCAATATATCCAACATAAAGCTAAAAAAAGAGCTTGAGCAGAATACTTATCATATAGAGCTCATATAGGGAGTTGGCTTGAAAATGCTTAATCTCATAGAGCTCACACAAAAGCTAGTACAAACATGGTTTATAAAACCTACTTTAAAAACATATCTTTAAAACATAGGCTTAGGTAGGAGTACGTATAAAACATAACTTGAAAACATAACTTGAAAATAGAGTTCATAGAAAAGCTTACTCTTGGAACTTAGTTTTAAAACCTTAAGTTTTTGGAAGCATAAAAGTATACATACTGAAAAACATAATAGTTAACAAACATCTGACGATTACTGGACACTCACCGAAAAGATGAGAATTTTAAACGAGTTTTCATTTTCCTTTATCCTTACTGGTAGATGTTCCAGTTAGTTCGCAACATACATAAACACACACAAATTACTAAACAAATGGAACATACACTAACACATAAGCGAACGTACGTTTTTGGACAATCAAACCTAGTAGGACAAAGACTTACCCTAGTTTTTGCAAACTTGATTCTGAATAGACACTTGACAACGGAATAATTGATGGGAGAATTTTCATGGGAAAAAAGCTTATTTACAGGCACTAAGTGTCTTAGTGTTCTTAAGATACCCTACTAGACTTAGGAACTCTAGTCAGTTTAGAATAAGGTTATGTGCACGAAAAGTATTCGAGATACAAATTATCTTAATTTCCTAATTTAAGTCTGACTCGACTTTGACTGCCGAACCCCAGCTCGCCAAACCAACTAGCAAACCCAACTTGCAATGTATCTAGCGAACCCCCTTACTGTATCTTTTTGTGTACACTGCTTCACCGTCTCTTTCGCTTACTTACTAATATTCTTTTTTCAAACCCTTAGTTCATCGATACATTGGAGAACCTTCACTTGCGGGGCCAAAACTTTAAGCCCCTATCTCGAGATGTTACAATTCTTCCCCACTTAAGGTATTTTGTCCCCGAAATGTTCTCTTTCAAATAGTTAAGGATACTATTGCTTCATTGTTTCTTCTATTTCCCCAGTAGCTTCATTAATTTTTATGGTTTCACCATAACACTTTGACCAAATCAATCTTCTTGTTTTGTAAGACTTTCACCTCGCGAGCCACAACCTTCATTGGTTCCTCCTCATAAGTTAAATCAGGTTGTACTTCAATACCATATGCTGATACTACATGGATGGGTCTACACGATAATTCCTCACTATATATACATGAAACACATCGTGAATTCGATCAAGTTCAAAGGGCAACTTGAGTTGATAAGCTATAGGACCGATTCTTTCCACTACTTCACAAGTACCAATGAATCTTGGGCTTAACTTTCCTTTACGCCCAAACCTTAGGACTTTCTTCCATGGCGATACCTTAAGAAACACATACTCGCCCACTTGGTACTCAATACCTCGCCATTTTAAATTAGCATAGGACTTTTTTCTATCTGAGGTAGCTTTTGACCTTTCACATATCATCTTCACCTTATCTTCATTCTCGCGAACCAACTCAAGTCCAACAATTCACTTTTCATCCAATTTAGCCCAACATAGAGGTGTTTGACACCTCCTTCTATACAATGTTTCAAAAGGTACCATCTGGATGCTTGCTTGGTAACTATTATTATATATAAACTCTGAAAAAGGTAAATAACATGGTAACTATTATTATATATAAACTCTGACAAAGGTAAATAACATTTCCAACTTCCTGCGAACTCCAAACACAACATTGCAGCATATCTTCCAACACTTCTATCACTCTCTCGGACTGACCATCTGTTTAAGGGTGATAAGTATTATTGAAATTAAGCTTCGAACCCAAAGCTTCTTGCAAACTCTTTTAGAATCTCAAAGTGAATCGATAATCTCGATTAAAAGTAATGGAAACTAGAACGCCGTCAAGTCTCACTAAATTAAGAATGTAAATTTTTGCGAGCCTTTACAATGTGTATCTTGTGTGGAGAATTAAGAAATGTGCACTCTTGATAAGGAAATCCACAATCACCCAGACAACTTATTTCTTTGTCGGAGTCAGGGGTAGACCTGACACAAAACCCATAGTGATTCTTTCTCATTTCCACTTTGGAATTCTGAGTGGCTGAAGCAATCCTAAAGGAGACTAATGTTTTGCTTTCACATTCTGACAAGTTAGATACTTCGCCACAAAATTTGTAACAACTTGCTTCAATCTCGGCCACCAATATAGTTTGCGGAGGTCACAATACATCTTGTTCCTTCCTGGGTGCATTGTATAAGGACTACTATGGGCTTCACTAATAATAAATTATTCTAACTCCTTGTCATTTGGCATGCAAAGTCTTCCACAAAAGTAGAGTACCCTTTCTTCATTTAGTGAGAAGTTCTGTCACACTCATTGTTCCTCTTGGCAAACCCTCTTCGCTAACTCTTCATTTGAGGCTTATTTTTCTTTAATTTGTTGTGACAATTTTTGTCTCACTTTCTATTCCACGAACAATCCCCTATCACTTGTCACACTTAATTGTGCAAATAGAGCTCATAGCTCACTTACGAGTTTTCTGCTTAGTGTATCAGCTACCATATTAGCCTTACTAGGGTGATACTCTATCGCAAAGTCGTAATCCTTCAATAGCGCTGTCCATCTTCTTTGTCTTAGGTTCAACTCATTCTGCGTAAGTAAGTACTTGAGACTCTTTTGGCTCGTATAGATGGTACGCTTCTTACCATACAAGTAGTGTCGCCAAGTTTTAAGTGTGGACACCGCTACTACTAACTCCAAATCATGGGTTGGGTAGTTTCGCTTATGAACCTTTAATTTTTTGGAAGCATAAGCTACCAACTTTCCTTCATGCGACAGCACGCAACTCAGCCCCGTGTGTGAGGCATCGCTATATACAATAAACTCTTTCCCTAGTTCTGGTTGGATCAACATAGGTGCTTTAGTGAGTATTGCCTTAAGTTTGTCGAAGCTCTACTGACTTTCTTCTGTCCATACGAACTCTTTTTTCTTCTAGAGCAAATTTGTTAAGGGTGCCACTATAGTGGCGAACCCCTCAACAAACCTGCGATAGTACCTTGCGAACCCTAAGAAGCTTCGCACTTAAATAACTCTTCTTGGCGATCTCCACTTTACAATGGTTTTGGTTTTTCTGGTCTAAAGGAACCCCTTCAATTGAAATTATATGCCCCAAAAATACAACTTCCCTAAACCAAAGCTCACACTTGCTGAGCTTTACGAACAAGTGCTTCTCCCACAGAACTTGCAACACAGTTTGTAAATAAGTATCGTGCTCTTCCTCAATTCGTGAATACACCAGAATGTCATCTATGAACACCACAACACAACGATCTAGGCATTCATGGAACACTCAATTCATTAAGTCCATGAATGAAGTAGGTGTATTTGTTAACCCAAAGGGCATCACCGGAAACTCATAAGGCCCATATCTAATTTTGAACGCTGTCTTCAACACATTAAACTCCTTCGCCTTAAAGAAAATCGATATTCAAAAACACTGTGGCACCACGTAGCTTGTTGAATAGATCGTCAATTCTTAGCAAAAGGTACTTATATTTTACAGTTAGTTTGTTCAACTACCTGTAGTCGATGCATATCCTTAGGCTACCATCCTTTTTCTTTACAAACAGCACTGGTGATCCTATGGTGAAGCACTTGGTTGAATGAAGCCTCTGTCAAGCAACTCCTGAGGTTGTATCTTCAGCTCATTAAGCTCCTTGGTTGACATGCGATATGGTGTAATGGCCATTGGCGAACTACTACGGTACAACTCAATGGTAAAGTCCATTTTGCGATCTAGAGGTAACCTAGATAACTCATCAAGAAGCACATTAGGAAAATTTTTCACAGTTCGTTTCCCGCAAACTCCTTTCACCATATCCTACGAACCCATCATAAAAGTCAGATAGGCTTCATAGCCTTTACCCAGCATCTTTTCTGCCTTCAACGTCGATACCACGTTAGACATAAATTTAGCTCACTCACCAACCACCACAACTTCCCTGCCTTCACAGCTTCACAGAGTGACCCTTTTCAACTTGAATTCGACCTTGGCTTTATGCTCAGTCAGCCAATCCATCCCTAAGTTCACTCTGAACACATAAAATGGCAACTCCATCAAGTTTGGGAAGAAAACTTGCCTTTGGATCACTAACGAACACCTACGGTACACTCTATTGACCAATATACTCTCACCAAACCCAACTCACAAGATAGCTCGCTCAAAATATACGAGTGCGTGGAACCAAGGTAAATCAAGGAAAACAATAGAATAGTTTGGAAAGTGAAGGTACCTATAATGACATCGATGGCACCTTGCGGATGAAGTTCCCTCACAGCATAGACTTGTGTGGGGTCTCTAGTCTCATCTTGGGTTGCAACAATGTGAGCCAAAGTTTGTTGCCCAACTTGTTTTTCTTTCACCATCCCTGCCCCTTCCTCGTCCACGAGCACCAGCTCGAACTTGAGTAGCGGTTGCAATTTGAGCCTACGATCTCTCCTAACATTCTGGGAAATCCTTAATCATGTGGTGCTTGGAACCACACTTACAATAGCCCCCGGTCATTTTACGACATTGACCAGGATGTCTTCGCTCACATTGCTCACAAAGTGGCTAGCTTGTAGACTTCTGCGAACCCTCATTTCCATCCCGGGTGTTATTTTGTTACCGTGACTGATCCAATCTGAAACTTCACTTAACATTCCTGTCAAAATTTTACAAGTCACGATTCCTTTTGGATGCTCACCCAGACACTTGTTTTCCTACTACAACTTCAGTTTACAGAGCCTTAATCTCCTTGATGGCCTTGGCTTGTCAACCAATTCATCAAAGTTCGCTGCGTCATAGTCACCAAATAAAGCTGGATATCATGATGCAACCCAAAGAAAAAACGTTAACAGTAAACCTTCTCTTCTGAGCCATCTATGATGCGTACTGGTTTAGTCGCACAAATTTTTCCTCGTACTCAGCCATAAGCAACTCGCCTTGTACTGAATTGGTGAATTCACATTTGCGAGCTTCCAAATACTACTCGCCCATGAACTTCTTCTTAAAATTTCCCAAGAAGAACCCTTATGTTAACCAATTGTAGCAGTTCCTTAGTTCACAATGTTCCACCAATAATGGGCTTTACCGGTGAGTAAGGACACAGTGCATCCCAACTTCTCATGATCAAAACATGCCATTTGCTCAAGGATTTTCTCAACACCCTCAAGCCAATATTCAACCTTGGTAGGATCGGATCCTCTAAGACCACTATTCTTCACCACCTAGAGCTTGCAGACACTCTAATGGCAATCCACAATTCGCAGAGGCAGTGTTGGCAACAATAGCTTCTTGAAAAGCCCCAATCATAGCTTGCACTAATGGCTCCATGCAATCTTCCAGAATATTCACCCTGTGAGTCACTCAAAAGTAGCTAAAGTCCTGTCACCTTCAGAAGGGTTAGTAGTTTCACTCACAATTTGCACCTACTCTACGGGGAGGCATTCTCACTTACTCTAAATGCACACGAGACACTAGCTTAGGTAAGACATCAAACACATGTATTGGCTATCCATACTTTAGAAAAAATTTCCAATAATAGTAGCAGCTATAATAAGACTAAACCCATACAATTAATCCCATCGTCTTTCTCACAAGTTTGCTGGTATCTGTTCAGGAATTAACCTCGCCCAAGTCATCTACCTTATCACTACCATTCACGATCTACTTACCTGTAAAGTAAGAGAGGAGTGAGTGAGTTTATTGAGAACTCAATGAATATTCAGAAGACATAAGAGTATACTTAAAATAAGAGTTTAAATAGAAAGAACTTAGTTTGGAAAGTGTTTCATGTGTTGGGTTCACTGTGAATATATAAGACCCAGTTTGAAAATCTTGCTTGTCAGAAAAATATAAGTTTGTAAAATCATATTTAAAAACTTGCTTGTTCTTATTCATATAGCATGAACATGCTCTTATACTTGTCTTACCAAATAGTTGAAGAACATGAAACATGTTCTTAACACTTGTCTTAACTTACTATTGGATAATTGGATCTCCTTATAACGCCTCAGAATGACTCTATAACACCCCTACCGTGTCTGTCATCGAAATAGGGTCATAGGATATTACTGCGATTAACGTATCTAATATATTTAAACAAATATAAAATCAATTTAAAAATCATAAATCAATTTCCATCAGTAATCATAGCATTCATACAAAACGACCTTAATTGAGCCTATGGAACCTCAGAAATAGTTTGGAAACAAATAGGGACTATTAAACAAACAGAAAATATGGAAAAATTAAAAATAAGGGTCATACGACTATGTGGTTAGCCCGTGTGGCTCAGAGACATGGCCGTGTGGCTACCCCATATGCCCATGTGGCTATCATACACCTATGTGCTCAGATCGTGTAACTGGCTGCGGCTATGTGAAAAATCTTGCTCCTAAAATTAATAAGACACACAGCCGTGTGGCAGCCCGTGTCTCAGGCTGTGTGCATCCAAATGACCCCTAATGCAAGCCAAATCAACATCCATTCTTGATAGTGAACCTAACCTTTTCCAATCACTTTCATATGGTTAAAACACATTCAACATGCCTAAAACATGCCAAATCATTCATCCTACGTGCCTAACTATATGCCATCACTTGGCACCACAATTCACACTTAAACATATCATTCAGTGTAACACTTGATTTCATACTTCTCAACTATCAATATACCTATTTATTAAACAAAACTCAACCAGATTTACCAGTTACTAAGCATTTGCATCATTCAACATTCCAAATCAACCTTACAAAATGCATTTAAAGGCAAAATCATACCATTGCCATCACACACCACAAACAACCAAATACTAATTGAGATTTACATCAATACACACATCTCATACTTCAAATAACAAAGCATATATGTATGCTTATAACACATAAAAAAACATCCTAACTACATGCCACTTATGACTGGTAGGGTGAGCATTTGATCGAGTCGAGTCAATCGAGTCAAAAATTTCAAGTTAGTAGAGTTGACGAATACTATTATAGCAATCGAATCATTTGATTTTTTTTAATTGAATCAATTGAGTCAAAAAAATTTTGAGTCAAGTCAAGTTGAGTTAACGAATCCAATTATTTATACTCAATGTTGTGTTTACATGGACCGATTATTTAACTAGTAGACAAAGTACAATTACTTAACTACATAAACAAATATAGTGGTTTGTCTTTTAACTTAATGCATAAACATTATCAAATGACGTAGTTTTGCTTTTTCTTATTCTGATTTCGGATAAATAAAATTTTGTAATTCATATTTGAGTTATAAAATGAAAACTTAATTTTTTTATTTCTAGTTGATCCAAATAACTTGATTAAACTCAAATAACTCGAACTTATTTAATTTCAAAATTTGAATTTTTTATCGAGTTTCTCGAATCGAATCCAATTTTACTCACCCCTAATAACTTGGACCAAAATATAAACAATTAGTTTACTGTATAGTTATTGGATAGTGTGATCTTCAAAAGCAATCCAATCGACAACTCGTATCCGATGATTTACAAGGAAGAAAAACAAAAGAGGTAGCTTGCT
>NC_053441.1:51683446-51746530 GCF_007990345.1 Gossypium hirsutum | reverse complement strand
CTCCTATCTATCCACATGTCCCAGGGCCTCAATATCCAAATCACAGAACTTGTAAGTGAGTACTGACAATCCTTTGGTATACCAATATATCCAACATAAAGCTAAAAAAGAGCTTGAGCAGAATACTTATCATATAGAGCTCATATAGGGAGTTGGCTTGAAAATGCTTAATCTCATAGAGCTCACACAAAAGCTAGTACAAACATGGTTTATAAACCTACTTTAAAACATATCTTTAAACATAGGCTTAGGTAGGAGTACGTATAAACATAACTTGAAACATAACTTGAAAATAGAGTTCATAGAAAAGCTTACTCTTGGAACTTAGTTTTAAAACCTTAAGTTTTTGGAAGCATAAAAGTATACATACTGAAAAACATAATAGTTAACAAACATCTGACGATTACTGGACACTCACCGAAAAGATGAGAATTTTAAACGAGTTTTCATTTTCCTTTATCCTTACTGGTAGATGTTCCAGTTAGTTCGCAACATACATAAACACACACAAATTACTAAACAAATGGAACATACACTAACACATAAGCGAACGTACGTTTTTGGACAATCAAACCTAGTAGGACAAAGACTTACCCTAGTTTTGCAAACTTGATTCTGAATAGACACTTGACAACGGAATAATTGATGGGAGAATTTTCATGGGAAAAAAGCTTATTTACAGGCACTAAGTGTCTTAGTGTTCTTAAGATACCCTACTAGACTTAGGAACTCTAGTCAGTTTAGAATAAGGTTATGTGCACGAAAAGTATTCGAGATACAAATTATCTTAATTTCCTAATTTAAGTCTGACTCGACTTTGACTGCCGAACCCCAGCTCGCCAAACCAACTAGCAAACCCAACTTGCAATGTATCTAGCGAACCCCCTTACTGTATCTTTTTGTGTACACTGCTTCACCGTCTCTTTCGCTTACTTACTAATATTCTTTTTTCAAACCCTTAGTTCATCGATACATTGGAGAACCTTCACTTGCGGGGCCAAAACTTTAAGCCCCTATCTCGAGATGTTACAATTCTTCCCCACTTAAGGTATTTTGTCCCCGAAATGTTCTCTTTCAAATAGTTAAGGATACTATTGCTTCATTGTTTCTTCTATTTCCCCAGTAGCTTCATTAATTTTTATGGTTTCACCATAACACTTTGACCAAATCAATCTTCTTGTTTTGTAAGACTTTCACCTCGCGAGCCACAACCTTCATTGGTTCCTCCTCATAAGTTAAATCAGGTTGTACTTCAATACCATATGCTGATACTACATGGGATGGGTCTACACGATAATTCCTCACTATATATACATGAAACACATCGTGAATTCGATCAAGTTCAAAGGGCAACTTGAGTTGATAAGCTATAGGACCGATTCTTTCCACTACTTCACAAGTACCAATGAATCTTGGGCTTAACTTTCCTTTACGCCCAAACCTTAGGACTTTCTTCCATGGCGATACCTTAAGAAACACATACTCGCCCACTTGGTACTCAATCCTCGCCATTTTAAATTAGCATAGACTTTTTCTATCTGAGGTAGCTTTTGACTTTCACATATCATCTTCACCTATCTTCATTCTCGCGAACCAACTCAAGTCCAACAATTCACTTTTCATCCATTTAGCCCAACATAGAGGTGTTTGACACCTCCTTCTATACAATGTTTCAAAAGGTACCATCTGGATGCTTGCTTGGTAACTATTATTATATATAAACTCTGAAAAAGGTAAATAACATGGTAACTATTATTATATATAAACTCTGACAAAGGTAAATAACATTTCCAACTTCCTGCGAACTCCAAACACAACATTGCAGCATATCTTCCAACACTTCTATCACTCTCTCGGACTGACCATCTGTTTAAGGGTGATAAGTATTATTGAAATTAAGCTTCGAACCCAAAGCTTCTTGCAAACTCTTTTAGAATCTCAAAGTGAATCGATAATCTCGATTAAAAGTAATGGAAACTAGAACGCCGTCAAGTCTCACTAAATTAAGAATGTAAATTTTTGCGAGCCTTTACAATGTGTATCTTGTGTGGAGAATTAAGAAATGTGCACTCTTGATAAGGAAATCCACAATCACCCAGACAACTTATTTCTTTGTCGGAGTCAGGGGTAGACCTGACACAAAACCCATAGTGATTCTTTCTCATTTCCACTTTGGAATTCTGAGTGGCTGAAGCAATCCTAAAGGAGACTAATGTTTTGCTTTCACATTCTGACAAGTTAGATACTTCGCCACAAATTTGTAACAACTTGCTTCAATCTCGGCCACCAATATAGTTTGCGGAGGTCACAATACATCTTGTTCCTTCCTGGGTGCATTGTATAAGGACTACTATGGGCTTCACTAATAATAAATTATTCTAACTCCTTGTCATTTGGCATGCAAAGTCTTCCACAAAAGTAGAGTACCCTTTCTTCATTTAGTGAGAAGTTCTGTCACACTCATTGTTCCTCTTGGCAAACCCTCTTCGCTAACTCTTCATTTGAGGCTTATTTTTCTTTAATTTGTTGTGACAATTTTGTCTCACTTTCTATTCCACGAACAATCCCTATCACTTGTCACACTTAATTGTGCAAATAGAGCTCATAGCTCACTTACGAGTTTTCTGCTTAGTGTATCAGCTACCATATTAGCCTTACTAGGGTGATACTCTATCGCAAAGTCGTAATCCTTCAATAGCGCTGTCCATCTTCTTTGTCTTAGGTTCAACTCATTCTGCGTAAGTAAGTACTTGAGACTCTTTTGGCTCGTATAGATGGTACGCTTCTTACCATACAAGTAGTGTCGCCAAGTTTTAAGTGTGGACACCGCTACTACTAACTCCAAATCATGGGTTGGGTAGTTTCGCTTATGAACCTTTAATTTTTTGGAAGCATAAGCTACCAACTTTCCTTCATGCGACAGCACGCAACTCAGCCCCGTGTGTGAGGCATCGCTATATACAATAAACTCTTTCCCTAGTTCTGGTTGGATCAACATAGGTGCTTTAGTGAGTATTGCCTTAAGTTTGTCGAAGCTCTACTGACTTTCTTCTGTCCATACGAACTCTTTTTCTTCTAGAGCAAATTGTTAAGGGTGCCACTATAGTGGCGAACCCTCAACAAACCTGCGATAGTACCTTGCGAACCCTAAGAAGCTTCGCACTTAAATAACTCTTCTTGGCGATCTCCACTTTACAATGGTTTTGGTTTTTCTGGTCTAAAGGAACCCCTTCAATTGAAATTATATGCCCCAAAAATACAACTTCCCTAAACCAAAGCTCACACTTGCTGAGCTTTACGAACAAGTGCTTCTCCCACAGAACTTGCAACACAGTTTGTAAATAAGTATCGTGCTCTTCCTCAATTCGTGAATACACCAGAATGTCATCTATGAACACCACAACACAACGATCTAGGCATTCATGGAACACTCAATTCATTAAGTCCATGAATGAAGTAGGTGTATTTGTTAACCCAAAGGGCATCACCGGAAACTCATAAGGCCCATATCTAATTTTGAACGCTGTCTTCAACACATTAAACTCCTTCGCCTTAAAGAAAATCGATATTCAAAACACTGTGGCACCACGTAGCTTGTTGAATAGATCGTCAATTCTTAGCAAAAGGTACTTATATTTTACAGTTAGTTTGTTCAACTACCTGTAGTCGATGCATATCCTTAGGCTACCATCCTTTTTCTTTACAAACAGCACTGGTGATCCCTATGGTGAAGCACTTGGTTGAATGAAGCCTCTGTCAAGCAACTCCTGAGGTTGTATCTTCAGCTCATTAAGCTCCTTGGTTGACATGCGATATGGTGTAATGGCCATTGGCGAACTACTACGGTACAACTCAATGGTAAAGTCCATTTTGCGATCTAGAGGTAACCTAGATAACTCATCAAGAAGCACATTAGGAAAATTTTTCACAGTTCGTTTCCCGCAACTCCTTTCACCATATCCTACGAACCCATCATAAAAGTCAGATAGGCTTCATAGCCTTTACCCAGCATCTTTTCTGCCTTCAACGTCGATACCACGTTAGACATAAATTTAGCTCACTCACCAACCACCACAACTTCCCTGCCTTCACAGCTTCACAGAGTGACCCTTTTCAACTTGAATTCGACCTTGGCTTTATGCTCAGTCAGCCAATCCATCCCTAAGTTCACTCTGAACACATAAAATGGCAACTCCATCAAGTTTGGGAAGAAAACTTGCCTTTGGATCACTAACGAACACCTACGGTACACTCTATTGACCAATATACTCTCACCAAACCCAACTCACAAGATAGCTCGCTCAAAATATACGAGTGCGTGGAACCAAGGTAAATCAAGGAAAACAATAGAATAGTTTGGAAAGTGAAGGTACCTATAATGACATCGATGGCACCTTGCGGATGAAGTTCCCTCACAGCATAGACTTGTGTGGGGTCTCTAGTCTCATCTTGGGTTGCAACAATGTGAGCCAAAGTTTGTTGCCCAACTTGTTTTTCTTTCACCATCCCTGCCCCTTCCTCGTCCACGAGCACCAGCTCGAACTTGAGTAGCGGTTGCAATTTGAGCCTACGATCTCTCCTAACATTCTGGGAAATCCTTAATCATGTGGTGCTTGGAACCACACTTACAATAGCCCCGGTCATTTTACGACATTGACCAGGATGTCTTCGCTCACATTGCTCACAAAGTGGCTAGCTTGTAGACTTCTGCGAACCCTCATTTCCATCCCGGGTGTTATTTTGTTACCGTGACTGATCCAATCTGAAACTTCACTTAACATTCCTGTCAAAATTTTACAAGTCACGATTCCTTTTGGATGCTCACCCAGACACTTGTTTTCCTACTACAACTTCAGTTTACAGAGCCTTAATCTCCTTGATGGCCTTGGCTTTGTCAACCAATTCATCAAAGTTCGCTGCGTCATAGTCACCAAATAAAGCTGGATATCATGATGCAACCCAAAGAAAAAACGTTAACAGTAAACCTTCTCTTCTGAGCCATCTATGATGCGTACTGGTTTAGTCGCACAAATTTTTCCTCGTACTCAGCCATAAGCAACTCGCCTTGTACTGAATTGGTGAATTCACATTTGCGAGCTTCCAATACTACTCGCCCATGAACTTCTTCTTAAAATTTCCCAAGAAGAACCCTTATGTTAACCAATTGTAGCAGTTCCTTAGTTCACAATGTTCCACCAATAATGGGCTTTACCGGTGAGTAAGGACACAGTGCATCCCAACTTCTCATGATCAAAACATGCCATTTGCTCAAGGATTTTCTCAACACCCTCAAGCCAATATTCAACCTTGGTAGGATCGGATCCTCTAAGACCACTATTCTTCACCACCTAGAGCTTGCAGACACTCTAATGGCAATCCACAATTCGCAGAGGCAGTGTTGGCAACAATAGCTTCTTGAAAAGCCCCAATCATAGCTTGCACTAATGGCTCCATGCAATCTTCCAGAATATTCACCCTGTGAGTCACTCAAAAGTAGCTAAAGTCCTGTCACCTTCAGAAGGGTTAGTAGTTTCACTCACAATTTGCACCTACTCTACGGGGAGGCATTCTCACTTACTCTAAATGCACACGAGACACTAGCTTAGGTAAGACATCAAACACATGTAATTGGCTATCCATACTTTAGAAAAAAATTTCCAATAATAGTAGCAGCTATAATAAGACTAAACCCATACAATTAATCCCATCGTCTTTCTCACAAGTTTGCTGGTATCTGTTCAGGAATTAACCTCGCCCAAGTCATCTACCTTATCACTACCATTCACGATCTACTTACCTGTAAAGTAAGAGAGGAGTGAGTGAGTTTATTGAGAACTCAATGAATATTCAGAAGACATAAGAGTATACTTAAAATAAAGAGTTTAAAATAGAAAGAAACTTAGTTTGGAAAGTGTTTCATGTGTTGGGTTCACTGTGAATATATAAGACCCAGTTTGAAAATCTTGCTTGTCAGAAAAAATATAAGTTTGTAAAATCATATTTAAAAACTTGCCTTGTTCTTATTCATATAGCATGAAACATGCTCTTATACTTGTCTTACCAAAATAGTTGAAGAACATGAAACATGTTCTTAACACTTGTCTTAACTTACTATTGGATAATTGGATCTCCTTATAACGCCTCAGAATGACTCTATAACACCCCTAACCCGTGTCTGTCATCGAAATAGGGTCATAGGATATTACTGCGATTAACGTATCTAATAATATTTAAACAAAATATAAAAATCAATTTAAAAATCATAAATCAATTTCCAATCAGTAATCATAGCATTCATACAAAAACGACCTTAAATTGAGCCTATGGAACCTCAGAAATAGTTTGGAAACAAATAGGGACTAATTTAAAACAAAACAGAAAAATATGGAAAAAATTAAAAATAAGGGTCATACGACTATGTGGTTAGCCCGTGTGGCTCAGAGACATGGCCGTGTGGCTACCCCATATGCCCATGTGGCTATCATACACCTATGTGCTCAGATCGTGTAACTGGCTGCGGCTATGTGAAAAATCTTGCTCCTAAAATTAATAAGACACACAGCCGTGTGGCAGCCCGTGTCTCAGGCTGTGTGCATCCAAAATGACCCCTAATGCAAGCCAAATCAACATCCATTCTTGGATAGTGAACCTAACCTTTTCCAATCACTTTCATATGGTTAAAACACATTCAAACATGCCTAAAACATGCCAAATCATTCATCCTACGTGCCTAACTAATATGCCATCACTTGGCACCACAATTCACACATTAAAACATAATCCATTCAAGTGTAACTACTTAGCATTTCATACTTCTTCAACTATCAAATATACCTCATTTATTAAGACCAAAATCATCAACCAAGATTTACCAAGTTACCTAAGCATTTGCATCAATTCAACCATTCCAAATCAACCTTACAAAATGCATTTAAAGGCAAAATCATACCATTGCCATCACACACCACAAACAACCAAAATACTAATTGAGATTTACATCAATACACACATCTCATACTTCAAATAACACAAAGCATATATGTAATGCTTATAACACATAAAAAAACATCCTAACTACATGCCACTTATGACTGGTAGGGGTGAGCATTTGATCGAGTCGAGTCAAATCGAGTCAAAAAATTTCAAGTTAGTAGAGTTGACGAATACTATTATAGCAATCGAACTCAATTTGATTTTTTTTAATTGAATCAAATTGAGTCAAAAAAATTTTGAGTCAAGTCAAGTTGAGTTAACGAATCCAATTATTTATACTCAATGTTGTGTTTACATGGACCGATTATTTAACTAGTAGACAAAGTACAATATTACTTAACTACATAAACAAATATAGTGGTTTTGTCTTTTAACTTAATGCATAAACATTTATCAAAATGACGTAGTTTTGCTTTTTCTTATTCTGATTTTCGGATAAATAAAATTTTGTAATTCATATTTGAGTTAAAATGAAAAACTTAATTTTTTATTCTAGTTGATCCAAATAACTTGATTAACTCAAATAACTCGAACTATTTAATTCAAAATTTGAATTTTTTATCGAGTTTCTCGAATCGAATCCAATTTTACTCACCCCTAATAACTGGACCAAAATAAACAATTAGTTACTGTATAAGTTATTGGATAGTGTGATCTTCAAAAGCAATCCAATCGACAACTCGTATCCGATGATCTACAAGGAAGAAAAACCAAAACGAGGTAAGCTTGCTTAAAGTTTAGTAAGTTCGTAATAAACTTAAACTTAAACTTACCAAAAGGGAAGTAATAAAACGTTTTACAAGATAATTCAATATTCTAATCATGACTTCATTAATTACCTATACACATCACAAGTCTCACAAGATTAGTGAGTTCATATATAATACGTGTAACTTTATCATGTCATCAAACATATACCCAAAAACACATTTGATACATAAACCAACCATCACATATTCATTTAACATTTAACATCTTTATTTCACGTATATATTTTAAACGTCCTTTTTTCACATATCTATATTCTTATAAATATTTCATACAAACACTTCATATATCAATTTCGTATAACAATTTCTTCTAAACATTTCATTTTACCATTTAACACATAGTCATTCATTAAATCTTGTACTTACATTTCTTTCCTATACAACACAACCTCACAAAGTTAGTAGGTATCACAAAGAAACATATAATTCCAAAAATTAATGGAACATGTAATAATAACACAAGTACATATTAAATCCATAATATGTTCAATAAATATAGCTTTCCATTTCAAATATTTATATTAACATATTCCAATTCACATGTCTTGATCATATAACATTTCATATATATACATATTAGTAGGTATCACACGATGCTGCTCACATGAGCTGTAGAGAATCTGCAACAAATGTAAGACCTCAACCATCGGTAGGACAACCAAGACCAGCATCCGAAATTGTAAATAACCTTCTAATGACATGTCATTTGTATCCTAAGTATTCGCAATGTTCAAACGGGACACATTTCATATTTGAATCCTTTAACTTCGTTTCCATTATACCGTTTCAAACTCACATCCATGTATTTCACATTTTCCAAACATAGTACTCAACTTAAATATCATTACAACTTAGCCCAACTCATCACATACCAATCTCAAGCAGTTAAACTCAATTACAACATAAATATATATGTATTAAATAAAAAACAATAAATAATTAATATAATCAATTTACGAACTTACCTAATCAAAAACAGTTATAAACGCAACACCAACGATTTCTCTTTTAGCTTTTCTTTTCCGTAATTAATGTTAGGTTAACTCGTTTCTAGATCTAAATATAATAATTTTATTCAATTAACCAATTCAAATATTATAAAATAATGAAATTCATATATTCGACCCTTAATCATTATTTTACACTTTTACCCTAAACTTTCCTATGAGAATGCCAAAATGTGTAAAGAAAGATCAAAGAGATGGCATGATAGTCATATACAACCTCGCGAGTTTAAAGAAGGTCAGAAGGTGTTGTTGTTTAATTCAAGGCTGAAGTTATTTCTTGAGAAGTTGAAATCCCGATGGAAAGGACCTTATACCATCCACCAAGTTTATCCTTATGGAGCTATTGAATTGTACAACAATTACCGAGGTACGTTTAAAGTCAATGGTCAACGTCTCAAACTCTACTGGGATGGTGAAGTTGAGCGAGTTGAATCCTCGTTCGAATTAACAGACCCTTGATTTTTCATAAACTTGTCTTGAAAATAAAAAAAATAATTAGAATTTATTTTCTTAATTAAGTACATTTAATTAATTCTGTCTAAGGAGATTGGAACTTAAGCAGGACTGTTGTGACCCATCCAACCTTTCCTGGGAATTAATTTAATGAATTTGTTAAGAAGAAATTTTCTAATTAAGTTTTAAAATGTTTTTTTTCTAATTTAATTTATTTTGTTTAATTTCAAATTTTTATGTCAATAAAGGGGGTCAAGTTTGGCACAAGTACTAATCAGTTTTCTTTTAAGATACAGTCTGAGTTTGATGCCCGAGTCAGCAAAAAGGACGAAAAAAATTTTACCCTTGCCGTTACACCCATTACTTGCCACCCAAGTAACTTTAATGTAGCTAAATTTTTGCTACATGTTGCCCTAATTTTTCCCTATATAAACCCCTCTTCATTCTACTAATTTTCATATCCCTCAAAGCAATATGCTTACATCTTAAAATTTCTTAAAATCTCTCTTTTTGTGCTGCAAGCCTCAAATCCTGAAAGAAATCCCTAGCCTCTTTCTTTTATTTTTCTAAAACTACTTAGTGCCGCTGTAAGAGAATCGCCGAAGCATCGACTCCGCCGCTGCACACCACCATTGCTACCGCATGTTGCTGCTGCCGCCGCAACTCATTCTCTGTTGCAAGTGTTGCCGAAACAAGTTCCACCCTCTCTTGTCGATTTCTCTTCTACCTCTGTAAGCAGAAACTTTGCCAAATTTTCAGGAAAATACCATGTCTCGCAAGAGAACTGGATCGTCAAAGACTACTCCTGAAAATCTGATTTTAATCGATGAAGAAGTGAAAGAGCGATTTGATTCAATCTTCAAGCATCAACCTATGATGCCGGAAATTTTTTTTAACCTAAACAGCAATGATGTGATGGTTGTCCCTGTGCCAATTAGAAAGATAATTAATGCTCTCAAGTGGGAACAATTCTGTGATGCTCGTTCACTTCCCGATGATGAACTAGTCCGAGAATTCTATGCTAGTCTGACTACACAAGATGCTACTGAAGTCATCGTTCGAAAGAAAAAGGTACCTCTTACTTCTAAATCCATCAATGATTTGTTTAATTTACCTGATGTTGAGGAAGATGAGTACTACCTAATGATGAACAATATCAACTGGGATTTTCTTCAACAAGTGCTTGATGTTGTGACAAATCTGGGATCCCTATGGATTATAAGAAAGTATGGAAGCCATTCTTGTCGAATAGAATACTTAAAACCAGTAGAGAAGGTATGATTCTATTTGTTCGCTACAGTTTTATGCCTATCTCACATAGTTCCACCATCTCGATGGAACGAATGCTCTTTTTATATGCAATTTTGACAGAAAAGTCCATTAATGTTGGGAAAATTATCCTCAAGGAGATTCATGATTGTGCTAAAAAGAAGACAGGAAGTGCTTATTTCCCATCATTAATTACTTCACTTTCTTAAGGGCCCGTGTTAAAACACAAGCAAATCTGAAGGGGCAGTATGTTCAAGGGTGCATTACAAGTCATGATCTTGGAAAGTTAGTAGAGAGAGTACATGAGCTGAACCAAGGTGAGCAAGAGGAACCAACAGAGCTAGAAATCGAAGAGTCAACAAATAAAACTAAAACTGAAGCTGATTCAGTTACAGACACTGAAGAAGGAGAATCTGATAAGCAACCAAATAGTCCTCAACCAGCTAAAGGAGCTGAAAACTCTGAACCAAGGGGTTGAGCTAGAAGAAGAACCAGTCAAGCTAAGTGTTGAACCAGAATTTACGACTCCTATACCAACTCCTGCAAGTACTTCAAAGAAATCGGAGCTGTCAATTTTGATGGATATGTGCAAGTTCATGCACAATCAACAACAAACTTACTGGAAATATGCAAAAATTAGGGATGATTCAATTCGAAATACTTTTAAGAATACCTTTAACACTTTTGTTCCTGAGTTCCCAGATGCTATCTTTGAGACATGGACGGAAGATACTAATGATGCAAGCGGAGATGGAACTAAAGAAGACAAGGGGAATGAGTCAGAAAAATAAAAGGGGGATTCTTGTCTTGTTATTTATTTAATTATTTTTTAGGTCATTAGGAATTTATTTCTTTAGTAATTAGGATTTAATCTTTGCAAAATAAAACATAGCAAGCATGAATAAATACTTCTTTAGAAAGAATAAGACTAAGTGATGTGGTAATGGGAATGAACATGTCTAGGATTGGGTTATTAGGAAAGACTTGGTATTTAAGCAGTAGTCTTAATGACTCACCTCTCTTTCTGTACAACCCTACCTGGTGTTCAGTTTTCATTCATTACTTTGTTCTTGCCATGAGGACATTGCTTCTTTTTAAGGGGGTAAGGCAAATAAATTGCTCAAATTATAAAATTTTCAAGTATGTTTCAATTATTTCTTTCAAAAGAATGTTTTAATAAATGAATGATTAGAGAAATTCTTTTTAATAAGATAGGTTGTATGCAAGTATGATCACGATTTTATCTGAGTGATTGTATGTTTTCGTGAAGAATGGAATGTTTTTATGATCTTAATCTTAGGTAATGTTTGCCATGAAAAGTTAGTTTCTCTTAAGATCAGGTGAAATCCTAGGGGACATAAAAATCTAAAATGATATAGACACCATAAAAATCCTAGGTAATGTTTTTATGATGATCGTTTGAGCTTTTTCAAGCCCACCTTACTATATTAGACCCTTGAAACCATAATTTTGAGCTTTAAGGCCTGTGTTTGCAATGAACCTACATTATAAGCCAATTACCATCTTTTTAAAAAATTATCCTAATTTTGTGCACCTATCTTAACTTAAGTGTCTTGGGAATCAACATTTGAGGAAATTTTTCATAAAGATGTATGTGCTCATGCTTAAAAAAAAGCGAAGAAAAGTTTGCTTTGTCTTCAAAAAGGAAAAATGTATGAGCTTCAGTTCAAAATAAGTTTGGGGGTGTTCCAAAGGTTCACTTGAAGAAAAAGGTTGAATTTCGAGAAATCCAAGACAAAGTTAAAAGTTAAGATTTTTGAAACCGTAATGCCCCTTCTCTTAAAATCCCTACCTTTAACCTAGCCCCATTACAACCTTATAAAAGACCTATTGATTTGATGATTATGTCACCTACATTAGTGGAGAGGAAGTACTAAGTTCAACATATAAAGATCATAAATATGATTGTTTTGCTTGATTGATGAGAAATTGTGTTGAATGAAGAATATTATCTATAGCAATGACATACATGTAAACTATGATTCATGTTGGCATATCTTGAAACTTAGAATAAAACTTTTAAAATGTTTGTATACGAGTTACTTGTTAATGAAGAAGATCTATGAGCATGAATTTATTGATGCATGATTATGAGACGAAGATTGATGCTATTTACACTCTTAGCAAAATTTTCCTTAGCAAGACCTTGTGCTGCATATGAACATTACTCGGGACAAGCAATGATTTAAGTTTGGGGGTGTGTAAACGAAAAAATATATAGGATTTTTCCTATATAATTCATCTCCCTTTTATTTAAACTTGTTGTTAAAACCAAGTAATTGTTTAATAAATTAATGAAATAGGTGAAAATATGAAATTAGGACATAGAAATTATTAAAATGTGATTTTATTTTTATTATACAGTTTTCATGCACAAAATGGCTTATTTTATATTAATTTAGGCATATTATATTTTTAAGCTATGAAGTGGGCCATGCATGATTAAATTAAATAATAAAATGTAATGTTATATTTTAATAATTCATTAATAAAAAGTGGGTTTAATTAATAAATTAAATTGATTAATTAAAGTTGTTAAATTAATTTATTGGTTCTCTAAACTATCTACTATTTTTTAAAAGTCTAAGGATTTTCTTCTAATTGCAAAACCGTCCAAATGGGGACCAAGTCAACCCAATTTTCGGCTGCACATGACTGATTATAAACCAACTTTTGGTTTAATTATATAAGGTCCTCGAAGAATTGAAGAAATTAGAGATTTACCTAAAGATTTGCGCTTGACCGAGTCTCAGTCCTAAATTGTTGTGGCATCCAAACTGACAAAAAATCAAGGAAAAATCAGCTTGATTTGCTTGATGTAAGGCCGACAACCATGGGAGATTTTTCAAAGGATGAACACCCCTATTTTTAGTAAACTATCCCCCTCTCCTCACCTATAAATAAGACCCTCTCATTCATTCATCCATCATCCATCAGTTCTCATCATTCTCTCCTCTCTCAATTCTCTCAAATCTCTTAGCTCTCACGCCTATCACCGTCCTTGCATAAAGGTTTTCAGTAAATTGGCCTCTTAAAGAGCCCTTGGTCGGCCACCTTAGAGAACCATCAGCAAAAGAGCAAAGCAAAGGAGCGAAGGAGCCTCGCCAGTCAGAGTCTTGGGTGATAGCCACTCTGAATTGGGTTTAATCTTTCTCTTCTTTAATTTAATTTAAAGATGTTTGCTATGAGTTCTTTGTTCTTGTTTACAACAATGATAGCTTAATTTTATTTAAGTTGGGATGATTATTTTAATTAAATAATATTTAAATTGAGCATGCACAAACATTATAAGCATGAATCAAATAAATATTATTTAATTAAAATAATCATCCTAGCTTAAATCACGGAACTTGTAATCAAACAATTTAATCGGGTTAGGATCTAAATTGAGCATGCTCATTTCAATTAAGCTTGTAGGTGAGTACTCATAATCTTTTGGTATGCCAATATATCCAACATAGAGCTCGCAAAGGAGCTTGCATAGAATACTTATCAGATAGAGCTCTTATAGTGAGCTTGCTTGAGAACACTTATTCTTATAGAGCTTACACAAAAGCTCGTAAAAACATAGTTTATAAAATCATATTTTAAAAACATATATTTAAAACATAAGCTCACACAGGAGCACGTATAATACATAACTTGAAAACATAACTTGAAAATAAAGTTTATAGAAAAGCTTACTCTTGGAACTTAGTTTAAAACCTTAAATTTTTGGAAGCATAATAGTACACACATACTGTAAAACATGACAGTTAAAACACATCTGGCGACTACTAGACACTCACCGAAAAGCTAAAAATTTTAAACGAGTTTTGTTTTGCTTTTATCCTTGCTGGTATATGGTCCTACTAGTTCGCAACATACATGAATACACAAACAATTACTAAACAAATAGAAAATACACTAACACATAAGCAAACCTAAAAACCACAATTCCTCTAACATGTAACCAGAGTTTCCACCACCAAAACCAATCAATGGAAACAAAGGAAAAACTCAAAAAGAACGATAGAGTCTCCCTTCACCATCTCTCCCTAATTAGTACTAGAAGAAAATTTTAAATTAAAATATTCTTTAACCAATCATAGATCATGCTAACATAAATCCACTAACTATTTCTATAATTGAGGGCCTCTACTGGCCAAGCACGGTGACACGTTTGCCATGCACAGGCTGAACATGTGCCTTGAAACGTCTCACACTCACCGTGAAGTGTTAAGGCAACTAATGAGCTCATAGGCTAATGAGCTTGCAGACTAAAGAACTCACAAATTGCAAGCTTCCAAATTGGTGAGCTCACAAAATGGTAGAAACAACTCGCCATAAGCAACGTGAAAGACGCGAGACTACAAAAGAATCGCGAAATGGTTTGCAAATAGGGCTAAAATTATAGCCAAACCAAAAATATGTGTAACAAATGTGTTGACTAAGTTCCATTCCAATCCCATTTGGTCAAAACACTCTAATTTACCAATTTAAAGATTTGGGGTGTAACAGTAAAAGTCTTATCGCTATAGATTTTTAAATAGATAAAGGTTCCAAATGGTAATTAAACCATTTTGTTTCATCCAGGAGTGGAAATTGATGTTGTCATCCACTAATTTTAACTAATTATGATTAAGGTTAATTAAATTTTAATCTAAGTATATAAGTTCAAAACAAGATAAAAAAATGACATTTCCTCTCCATCTTATTCTTCATGCCGTAAGAAAGAAAGAAAGAAACCCTTGAAAGATTTCAAACTTTTGGTCAACAATTGGTATGTTCAATTAAGTTATTTTCTTGTAAATTTTATGTTTCTGAGATCATGAGAGCTTGATTTAGCTAGCCCATTACCAATTTGCAAAATTTTTAAAGTTTTTAAAAGTTATAATTGTTGATTTCCCGAAGAAATTGGTGTTAAATTGATAGATTTTAAGCTTAGATGTGAAAAAAGACTAGATTGTAATGTTTAGTTATTAGTTTTGCACAAAAGGATCAAAGTGAATAAATCAAAAATTGATGTGAAATTTCTATAATAATAGATAGTAAGGTCCTTAAGGGATGTAATTGGAATTAGTTTTCAAACCGAGGCTTGAAATTAAAAGTTATGACTATTTCGATTTTAGGGACTAAATTGAATAAAATGTAAAACTTCAAGGGCATCAAAAAAATAAAATTTTATAGGTTCATACATATCATGGAATAGTGTGTAAATATTTGGGATTGATGAATTGTCTAAAATAATTGTTTAGATCAGGAATTGGATCAAACCAATGATAATTGGGGAAAAACAAAATTATCGATTAGTCCCTACAAATTCAACTTGTTTGTTATTTTGACTTGGTAAGTCATATGATATGAATGTGTTTAAATTTTATTTATTTTAATTTTTTATATATGCTTGATTGTGATTTGATTGTGGTAAATTGGTATAAAGGTGAGAGTTGGACTAATTGTAAAAAAAATTATACATGTGTTAAATATGCCCTGGTGAACTTAATAAAGGTTAGAATGCCATTGACACGTCAATAGGGCCTTGTGCACACATGTGTAGATTAATGACAGATGTTACCGAGATCTTGCATTTGTTGCGGACTCGAAGATACATGTGACACAAGTTTACCCTGGACTGGTAACCTGATGTCGTTTTAAAGGTTTAACCCAGACAGGTAACCTGACATGTATATATCCAACTTGTACAAGCAATCATATGTGTTGCTATAAAGGTTTAGCTTGGATTGGTAATCTGACACAAATAAATATATTAAGCTCGAATGAGCTGTAATATCCCATTTTTTAGTGGTGTCAGAAACGATGGTTTCAGAACCACAATTCTGATAGGTGTGATCATGTTTTATTATTTAAATAATATTTATGAAGTTACATTAGAGTCGTATTAAATTATGGTGAAGAAATTTTAATTTTTAGTTAGTTAATTAATTAAAAAGGACTAAATTGTAAATGATACAAAAGTTAGTTTTTATTAGTTATAGGTATTAAATAGTTATGGAAATAGAAATTTATGGACCTAAATAGTAAATATACCATGTGTTTATATATAGTGGACGGTTAATGAGTATTGGTTGTGTAAATTCAATGTTTAATTAATGGCAAAATGGTAAATAGCTAATTAAACCGAAATTAAATAAAACAAATAAGGCTATAATCTTTTTCTTGGTCGATTGCCAAAAATTGAGAAAGAAAGAAGCCATGGAGATAGCTTGAGCATTCAGTCAAGTTAGGGTGTTGCATGTAAGTCCATTTCAAGCTCATTTCTTGTAATTTTTATGTTTTTGAGATCATTGCAACTAGGTCCAGCTAACCCGTACCTTCATTTTTGAAATTGTTAAGAATTTTAGATTTCACCATTGATGAATTCTTATTGTTCATGATGTTAAATGATGGATTTAAAGCATTTGTTGTTTGTTATGATTAATTTGTAAAGTAATTTTGTTGGTTTTTGGTTAAAGGACTAAATTGGTTGAATGTTAAAATTGATAAGGAATATTTGAGAAATTAGAAAAATTGTGGGCTATAAATGGATGGGTGAAATTTGGCTAGCATGAGTAGTTTTAAAATTTTGTTAAATTTGGAATTTCAGGTTTAGGGATTAAATTGTGAGAAATGTAAAAGTTTAGGAAAATGTGTAAACAATAAAAACTTAAGGGTATCATGCATTGAATTGAGTTTTAAATTTATGTGAATTTAATAAATTGAATTTAATTATTATATAGATTAAGAAATGGGTCAAAAAGACATTAACAGAAGAAAGGGGAAAATTACGAAATAGGTAAGTTCATAGTGTTTTGTTATGTAAATGTAATTTCTTGTTATTATGTCATTTTTTTCTTATTAGTGTATGTACGTATGTGAAATTTCATTAGTTATCTATATAATATCGATTATTGAAATTGAGTACCTATGAAAATGAATACTTGATGGTAGCAATGCATGAGATTTCATGTTATTGACATTAACACATTGAAGTTATAGTAAGTGTATGGAAATGATGGCATGCCTCTGAATGATGAATATGTATAAAAGAAATGTATTTACGTATAAGGCCCAGTTGAAGGCAGTAAATGCTTAGGATGCGATTGGCATGCCAATAGGGTCAATATGTGCTCTTGTACAGGATAGCACTTCAGTGCCTCTATTTGCATTTCGGTGCCTCTGTATACACTTCAGTGTCTCTGTTCACACTACGGTGCCTCTGATTGCACAATTGTGCCTCTGTCCGTACTTCAGTGCCTTTGTTATGCATCTATGATGCCTCTGGTGTGGTGTAGTTACCCGAGTATCCAAGTCAAGTTACTTAGTTTAACAGGCTATGTATTCTTTGAAATTACAATTTACTTGTGTACTTAAATGTTAATGCATATTCATGGCATTAGAAAGTGTAAAATGTTTCAATGAATTACTTGTTTACATGTATGGATAATTACATTGATGAAATGTTCTTTACGGTAATGGTAAGTTAATCGATAAGAGGTTATCATGGTATATTTAGATATGTGAGAAAAAAACTAATGTAATTTGTGAACTTGTATTTTCCTATCAGGAATTGTAAATTATCTTTTTGAATATTTATATCAAATAAGGTAAGTTAGTTTGATGTTTAAACTATGAGCTTACTCAACTTCTTTAACTTATTTATTTCATTTATGATCTTTTGTAGTTGTCAAGGTTGCGGACTGACTGGACAGATCGATTTGGAGCTCACACTATCCAACCAATTTGGTAGCTTTTGTAATTCGTTTTGGAATGTGGCATGTATATAGGAGTTTTGTTGTGAATATGTAAATGTTATGCTATAATGGTACTTCTAGTGAAATGGTTGGTTTTGAATGTGTATGTTCGAAATGTTTTGGTTTCGTAATCCTTAATCTTAAGAATTAGGTCATGATTCTTGGAATGGTAATTTGATGTGAGTGTTTACATTTGGTCAATTTGGTTGATGGTTTGAGCATGGATAGATTATCAATGTTAAGTACATTTTTAGTTTGGTTCTTTGAGTTAATTATCTTTATTTGTGGTGCCTTTAAAGGGCATATTGGTTAGGCATGAGATGGATGAAATTTTGGCATGTAATTGGTGTTTTGAATGTGCTTTTGAACCAAGAAAATGAGCTAGAGATAGCATGTCTTGTTGTGAAAGGAAATGTGCATGAATTGGCTTGAATTAGGGGTTAAAATAGAGCATACAGCCTGAGATACAGGCTGTCGCACAGCCGTGTGCTAGACACGGTCACCTCACATGGTCGTGTGACCCAAAACAATTTGTTACACGGTTTGGCATACGACCCCCGACACAGTTGTGTGACCCAAATTCGAAGACACACAAGGTCTAGCATACGGCCTGCGACACGGTCGTGTGACCCTATTTCGAATACTCACACGAGCGGACACACGGGCTGGGACATGACCATGTGTCCTGACTTTGAATGTTCACATGGTCTGGGCTATGTCTCACGTCCTGGCCTCACGGCTATGTGACCCATGTTTATCAAAATTTTAAGTTTTTCTAAAATTTTTTGATTTGTTTCTATTTAATCCTCGATTGTTCTCAAATTATTTTTAGGGCCCCGTAAGCACGATTTAAGGCCCATAAGTGTATTTATATCATGAATTGATTTATTTATTAAATGTTTTTAATTTATTTGGTTAACTATTTTGAATAGAAGTTAAATGTTTTGTTTAGCTCGGTAACACTCCGTAACCTTAATCTGGAAACAGAGACGGGATGGGGGTGTTACACGATAAATTAGTGTATCGAAGATATATGTGACACATGTTTAGCCTGGATTGGTAACCTGATGTCATTTTAAAGGTTTAGCTTGGACTGGTAACTTGACACGAATATATAAATTTAGCTTGGACAAGCAATTTTTTTATTAGAGATACCCATGTATGATATGAGTTTGATGTTCAAATGGATAAATGTTGAATTGAGCATGATCATGGTATTGAAATGTTGATTTTAAAATTAACTGGATTAATTTATGATTGAGATATCATATGGTTTGATTATATGTTAGACTCACATTGTTGATATTATGTTTTGCCATGTCTAGCTAATTATGACAAGTTGTGGTAGCATATTGTATTTGATTGTATAATAAGGTAAGTTTTTGTTTAATAACCTATGAACTTACTAAGCATCGTATATGCTTACCCCGTTTGTTTTCCCTTTTCCTTGTAGATTATCACATTGTGGAATGTGTCAAGTCAGATCGTTCAAAGATCACACTAGTGTTGAATTGTCGATATGCCCTGTGGCACAACGGAAAAATTATTCTGGCGATTGTCAACCACGGATCCATGTACAAGGAATGAATTGATCTGAAATAGGATTGAAGATATACCTTTTAAAACTGAAAACAGCAAATAACGTTGTTGGTTAAAATCCTTTGCACGATGTTAATCCTAGCTACAACAAAGTGTCTCGGCCTCTATGTAGTCCACCCAATCAATCATGAACAGAAAATTCTTTTGAATTTTTTAGAGAGTATCCAAACTTTTGGCTACTAGACCTAGTTTGATTTTCTTAACCACATCTACATGATCCGAGATTGTATTCCTTTTTTTAATAATATCATGTATATTAAAAATGAATAATTCACTTTTACTTTTTTTCAGAGAAAATCGTGGAAGACATTAAAATTATATTCTTTCCAAAAGAATACTAATGTCCATAAATATTAACTTTGGAAAGAAGTTGCGAATCGTATCCATCAGGTAACACTGTCCACCAGACGATACTGTTCTCCAGGCGATGTTGTCCTATGGGCAATACTGTTTGCCAGACAAAACTATCCGCCACTTGATACTCATCTGCCAATGATAAAAATTCGCCATAATTGTATGTAGGAAGGTATATGCCCATTATATTGGCGTGAAGTTTGTTCACTTTAACTATAGGGTATGACCTTGTAGGTTCTTGTAACGTTGATATTAAGACTAGAACATTTCTAATGTTATAAGCAATTAATGACATCTAGCAATGCATCATTGCTACTGAAGTTACAAGAAGTCGTGATTCGACATAACTTTTCTGTGATAAACTTTTTCATGTATCATATCCTTTTATCATTTATATCTAGATTGAATACAAGTAATAATATAGTCACACTTGTGTAGTCCAGTCTCATATTTCTTGATATTCTGAGTAGACTAAAAAAATTTAAGTGTTATATCTTATATAAACTTATTTGAGTATGGCCATGCATTTCTAGTCTCACACCATCAAGAGACCCAATATACCATTATGTAGGAGGGATAAATCCTATCTTGATCAACCATATCTTGCTACATGGATTGTGGTATATCCAACATCAATCTTTATAATACAACCTGTTATGGTAGACATTTGACTATATCAAAATATACAACTCACAATGTTGGGACAATAATGATCTCAAGCCTGAGGATCATATACATAGTTATCACTATGAGTAATGTTTGTAACTATTACATAATAATCCAAGAAACATACTCATGGTGGGTTAGTCCAGTATGTTGTTCTCTAACACATAATCATGTATTGATTTTGACATCCCTATGTCAATGATAACACTTTGTCATCAATCAACTACATATTAGTCTCAATGCATTATTATTGTCCAAGCCCATAATAATACTTGACTAAGGACCTTTTAAGAATCATATTATTCTTAGGACTTTATTATTAATCAATTTATTTATATACACAAAAAAAACTGAAATAACAATGACATTGCCTTATAGTAACAAACAGGTAAAATAAGTATGTAATTACAACTATTTCATGATTGGTCTTTGGGTATACTCTAGCAACTATCCAGTCACCGAATTGGTAGATGTTTAATCATTTTGAACTTAAGTTTGTGGCATTTATATAGGTTTCTTGGTACATACCTTATGGTATAAAACTCTTGATGAATTGAATGTGGAAATAGATTTGGTTTATGATGTTCTGAATCATGTGCACGACAAATGAAGTGGTTAATACTTAATTTAACAAAATTGGATGCTTTGGTAAGTTAGAACATGAACTTATTAGTTGGTATGTGAATTTAGAAATGCTTGATGTGGAAATGGTATACCTTGTTGTTATGCTTGAGATATAAACTAGTGAATGGTCCATTTGGTTCATGATTTATGTCTTAAACATGCCTATAATGAATTGTGTATGTAATGGGAGTAAAATGGTATGTTTTGATAAATTTGATATAGGTAATGTTAAGCAATTGAATGAATTTGGTTAGTATGCTCAAATGGTAATGAAATTGTTTAAGCTTAATTGGTGAAAGTGAATTGAATATCTTGTAAAAAAAGTTGAATTGAATGTTTAAACTTGAATGGTATGGTTTTGGGTATGTTTTGTACCAATTGGGTTTGATATTTGCTGCATAAAATGTTAAGTATGGTTGGAAGTATTGAAATCGGTACCAAATGGTTTATTTATACCAAAAACAGAGTCATCGTCTCGACGACCATTCTTCTTCGTTGGAACGTCAATTGATAGTAAGTGGCGTTGCGACGTTGAATGACCTGACTCTGTGACGTGACAAACTGTTTGGGGACGCCACAACATGGAAGTGATAATGTCACGATGTCAGCCTTGAAGTTTTAAAACTTTGCAATTTGGTCCTATTTTGAGCTCGGGTTGACAAAAGAGCTTTTATAAGTTTGATTAAAACTAAATTTGGTTGTTTTATACGAAATAAGTATGATTGACATTGAAGTGCATATGCGTATGAAAATTTTTACTGCAAAATGATTGTAGTTACTCCGACAACGAATGTTGCATCCTGTAAGTCGAACCTAACAATCGGGTTAGGCGAGGGGTGTTACACTCATCTTTTTCGACCTTAAGTTATATTTTTTACCTAACCTGAACATGAGAGTCGTTAATGTTGAAAAAAGAGAAAAGTTGAATTTGCGTAAACCTTCTTCATGAATTTTTCCCCTTAAATTATTTTATTTATAAAATTATTATTTAATAAATAAATTTCATGTTAGAAAATGAGAAAAAATATTCATTTATTTATAATTATTTATAATTTTGTATGTATTTATATAAATCTTATGTATTTTTATCGAATAATAAACTTTTAAATAATTTTTTTGTATTTAATTCTTTTAGTATTTAAGAATCAAGGCTAATTTGATCAAATGTGTAAAGTTGAGAGCTAAATTTATTAATTTTTTAAGATTTAGGACTGAATTAATAGAATCTGTAAATATTGGAAGGTTAAATTTATTATTATGTAAATATAAAAAAGGTCATCATTAGTGATTTAAAGAAAGAGTGACCGAAAATATTAAATTTTGATAATATTAACTATTAAAATAAAAATATTTAACCTAAATGAACTAATAGCTGGATAATCACTTTTGAAGTTCATCTCGTAAAAAATTGATTGGGTAAGAAACTTGTCTGACCCAAACGACATCGTTAAGTAAGTCCATTAGTTGTATTTACATTGTTAAAGTAGCAAACGACATCGTTTCTATTTCGCTATCAACACTCGCGTTCCGGATTCCCTTTTTAAGAGGTTAGAACTCAGCAGTACTCTTTCCTGTTTGGAAGCGAAGGAAGCGACTTTCAACTTCGAAGAGGAAGACTTGTTAAATGAAAGAAGCTGTGAAAGTGAGATAGAGATGTTGAGGTTCACATTATATTATTGGGTGTTAATATTTATTTTAATTCCATCTGCTTCCTTCGTTATTGTATCATCATCGAAAGAACAGCTAAGTTCAAAGCAATGTGAGGATCTGGGTTTCACGGGTTTAGCCCTTTGTTCTGATTGCAACACTTTTTCTGAGTATGTCAAGGACAAAGGTACTGAATCAATACCCTCTTCAAAAAATAATTGGAAAACAAACTTGAAATTTCCTTTTTATGCTGCTATAGCGGTTTGCTTGATTAAATTTTGGAAATTTAAGGTGAATTCTTTGGATTAATTTTGGTTTTGTCAGACTGGGTTTACTTTCTTTTTTTTTTAATTTCTGGGTTTTGATGTTAGGGTATCAGAGGGCTTTGTCTAATCTTTAATTGGGGGGTTATTTATCGATTTTGATGCGTTTTCCAGTTGCCACTAATGCATCTCTTTGTAATATGGTCAAACTTCAAATAATCATGATAATTTTCTATATAAGCATCTTTGTAGTTGGCAGCAACAGTTTAAGTGGTTAAATGACTTAGAATTTCTGATTTAAGGTCAGTTCCATCTTAGCTTGATTGGCACATTGTTGCAAATACAGTAATACGTGGGTTCGAATGCATTGGAGCACATTATCCCCTAATTTATGCTATTTATGGGTTGAGAGAGCACTGGGTAGTTTTAGGCATTGTGTTAAAAAGATTTGATATGATCCGAACCTATAAAGAGATTATTAAAAAAAAGGGGCCAGTTGCTTTCTCAAATTTCTCAAGCTATGGCTCCATTCTATTGAAAATTTCAAAATTTCTAAAGTGATTATCATTTCAATACCACATCTGCAATGTCCATTAGGAAGCATTGTTTTTTCTTTTATAAGGAAAATCCTAGTTAATTTTTAAGTATTAGAGTTTTATTGTTATTCAAATTGCCCTGTCTTCCTTTTGCGTAATCAAATTCCTTAGGCTCCATTCGTGTTTAATTTCCCTGCCTCCTTAAATTCCTTAGGCTCCATTTGGATTTTAACTTAAGCTCCAGTTAGCTGCTGTGAGCTGTATCTAGCACCAAAAAGCTGAATGGTTACCTATTTGATTGTCATCTTCCTGTGCAGTTGGGAACATTTTAACTGTACTGATTATGTAGAAATAGAACTATTTTGTGCCTTCAGTACAAAATGAAACTGCCTTGTGATTCTTCTGCTTGATGATGCTATTTCAAGTATGCTGAACCATCATTGTGTGCCAAGTGTAATGCATTTGATTAACAAAAAATGAGTGACACTGGAGATTTAAACAACACAGCTGCTCTGGTGTGTTTATCTTTAATATTAGACTCAACAATAAAGACCAAATAACTGATATGTGCATTACATGCATCAATCTGACTGTAACTATGTCTATGTGTTTTGATGGCAGAGTTGATATCTGACTGCTTGAAATGTTGCACAGAAGACTCAGATGATTCTACAAGTAAGGTATGAAACATGCTTTGGATATGGGTTTCTTTGGCATGGGAGAGGGGTTCAAAATTTTATGCTTTAGTAGATTTTTAACCACTCATGTAATTTTTCTAAATCTCTCTTACACTTTATCCTCTCTGTTTTTCTTTAAAAAAAATATTTTCCTGCTCTATATTGGTGCGTCATTTAATTCCCAGATTATATTGAGACTTGTGAAAAGGAGGATGTTGCGTTTTAGCAAAAGAGTTCATGGATTTTTACATTTTTATCGAATCTCTAGCATATATAATAGTACTGCAGGTACATCAGATACAATGACACTCTTTAATTGTATTAAATATTAAGGGTATTAAGTTTCTTCGTGGACTTTGCTTGTAAGAAACATATATCATGTCTTATCTTCTTTTGAAAATGCCTTTTACGAACAACTCTATTCTAAGATCATTTCTGACTTGCAGTTAGTCCTGCATTTCTTTAGTCTGCTCATTTCATTTTTCTTTGCTGCTCTGTTTGGGGAAAGGGAATGATATTTATACCCTAAAAGAAAGGGGAAAGGTGGAAGCGAACCATAAATGATGGGATTGCAGAACAAAAAGCTTCTAAATTCTAGATATTTGTTGTTCTCAACCACCTTTATCATTTTAAATGGGAATAGAAGTTTCTTAAATTTGGTATTGCATGCTGTGTTTTTTTTCCTTTAAATCTTTTCCTAATTTCTAAAGTTGCACCTATATTCTTGCAATTGCAGATTACTTATTCAGGTGCGATACTGGAAGTTTGCATGAGGAAACTAGTATTCTATCCGGAAATTGTTGGTTTCATTGAAGAAGAGAAGGACAAGTTTCCAACAGTTAAAGTTCAATATCTTTTCAATTCTCCTCCCAAGTTGATCATGTTGGATGACGAGGGCCAATATAAGGAAACCATAAGGTTTGGTGCCTTCTATTAATGCACTTTTGCTCATATTTGAGATATAATATCCACTGAATAAAGAGGAATACTTGGACAGATTACTTTGGCCAAACTCATGATATTTCTCTCCATTCAAATTTTGGTCCTTAACATCCAACCATTTTTTTTTTCTTTACCTAGCCCCTTTTGTTTTCTCCCTCTATGCTTGCTCTCAAGCTATTTAGAAAGATACGAAACGAATAAATATGATCTTTGTTTATGCACCAAGTTTTACCTTGTTATTCTCCATATATGTGGATACATGCAGAAAAGCGAATCATATAAAATTCAGCCTTTCTTAAGACTTAGGAAACAAGAGTCTTATCAATTTTCCGTTTGCATTATTCCTGCTCACATTTTGGTGAAAACAATGAGGCTTCTTACTCCTGTGATTATTTTGCAGAATTGACAATTGGAAACGTGAACACATGCTGCAATTCCTGCAGAAGAAAGTTCAGCCCTATTCCGCAAGCTCATAGACAGTCGTTCACATTCCTGTTATCGCAAGATAAAGTAAAACCGAACTCAGCAAGATTGAACTATTTATTCGTGTTAGCCTTGTCGTTTTAAATTATGTGCTTGAGCTTACTGATTTTCTGTCTTTAAAGAGAGAATAATTATGAATAAAGGAGTATACAGTTGATCAGATGGTATCACTATAAGCCAAGTGACATAATTTAAGAGCTCGTTCATGTATCATGCCCATTAAGAGAATTCTAAGTGAATTGGATTGGCTGTACTTTGATCGGTTGGTGCCTGGTGGAAAGGTTTGACAATTCTTGGCCATCCTTAAACCGGGTCTAGAATGTTAAATATTACAATTATCATGTTAATAGCACGGAAAACAATTAGCTACTTTGGATTAATGTCGTTATCTCCTTTGATATAAAAATCAGTGAGTTGATTTGTTTGTGAAAAACTAAAGTAAAACCCCATGAATTTCTTGGGAAGATATTTTCAGAAAACGAATAACTTTGAAAAAAAAAATCTAAATTTGAATATTTAAAGTTGACTTCTTAACTTAAATTGTAGCACGGGAAAAAAATTAACAAAAACTTGTGTGTTGATTAAAAATTGTCGTTGGATAAAATATTGGAATTTTAAACAAACAGGTTTAATTTTTGTAAAAACATATGTTTGATTTTGTAAAAACCATTTTAAATAATGTTTTCAAGCCAAATCACGCAAAATATTATGGATCGAAATACTTTTGTTTTCCTTTTTTTTTTTTTTGATTTAGCATTCCTTTGAAATATTTAATGTACTCTCAACATTTCACACATATAAAATTTCTTTTATCAAAGATCGGTAGATTTGATAATTCAATCCCAAATTCTAATTCCAAGATTTGATAATTCAATCCCAAATTCTAATTCCAACTCCGACGGAAGAAATCTGGTTTTGAACCCTTTATTAGTAAATTGATAATATGTTAAAACTCTAAAAATAGATCATTGAAGTCTCATTCCAAAAGTCGAACGAGTAGACTTACTTATCTATCTTCCAAGTGAGAGTACTTTCTCTTAAGGTAAGAACACAAATTCGAGCAGCACGAAGATGAACGCTTCATAAGTGCGCAAAAACATTATTAGTTTCGGCCTTAAGAGATGAAAGGAAAATATCGATATCAGAACTTCGACGTTTACTTACTAAAGTTTCAAGAATTAGAGGAGTCATTGGTTTCACAACACTTCGTTTACAATGGAAGATTATTTAGCAAAATCGTCATTCATAATGAGTTGTGTGTAATCTATGAAAAACAAGAGAGAAGGATTAAAAGTTCGATTTTAACAGAAGAAATGAATAGAAGATAAAAATCGACGAGAAATTCGGTGCACCGGCAGTAGGAGGCGTAGAAGAGAGGAGAGGTTTTGGGAGTGATGTGGTGGTGAGTTGGTGAACAAGTGGTGGTCATTGGTGGTGGTATGGTGGCAAAAAAAAACAATGGTGGTTGAAGAAGGAGGAGAAGAGAAGAATAATAGATAAAAATGAAAATTTGGAGGTGTCTAGGTAGGAGAGAAAATGACAATAGGGGAACAAAGAAACCAGAAGTGGGTCATGAGAGTGAAAAGGCGACTATGTAAGGTAAGTTGATTAGAAAGAAAAGGAAATGAATCCTTATTTATAAGGCAAGTGAGACGGATGTGTAACTAGTTTGACCATCCTTTTTGCATGTTAAAAAAATAGAAAAAAATAAGTAAATAATAGGAATTGAACCTATCTCTAAAACTTACTCAATAAAGTGACAATAATAAATAAAAATATGTGGCGTGATACCCCCTCCCCCTCCCCCTCCCCCTCCCCCTCCCCCTCCCCTTTCTCTTTGCCTTTGTTTTTGCAGATTATGCTTCATGTCCGTTGGTGGAAAGTTTGACGCCTGCATAAAACTATAGAGATGCAAGACTGCAATTTAGATTCACAATTCTACCCATCTAAAACTAATAATTTTGCCTACCACCATCTTATCTTAGTGTATCATCTAAATAAATTTTGCTACAACCCATAAAACTGTGCATTCGATAATAAGTTGGTTATCTTCTAAACTGATTTAGTGAAATCTGAAAGCCTTCCAGTTGCAGAGAAATGAAATCTCAAAAGAATTGCTAGATAGCTTAGCCAAATTTCGGGGATGTGGTCTTGATGGGAGCCCAGATATCGGCACCATTGCTTCGAGCAAGTCCAACAGTACAAGAGATTGGAACAAGACATAAACCTCGGTTTCTCAGGTTGTAATGCATCCTGGAAAATAAAAACTAATCCCATCCAAATCCACCCGTAACTTTTGAACACACAAATCAAACCGAATCAGTTCTATAAATAGAGATGACTGGGGTCTAAATGTTGGATACAAGTATAGGTCTGGAATGTCTGTTGGACATGGGAGTAGGATTGTACTTGAAGAAAAATGAATAGTCTAAACAACTTAGAGGGTTTGAAATAAGAAGGCAGTTCATTTTATTCCTAAAATGGTGTTTTTATCTCCATTGTTTTCAAGAAGCATGTTATTTGAAACACTTTTTATCTTCCTGGGAAGATTCTAGTTGGATCATCATGTTGTTTGTACCTGCATATTTTTTGTTGGTGTGGTTTGGAGATATGGAGCACTCAACACCTGTAAACACCACCCAAAAACACAAAAAGCCAAGAAGTTCAAAGTTAAAATTGCCATTTATATATGAAAGTTTCTCGACATACAATTAGCAATAATGAATAAACAAAAAAATGAAGGAAGAAAGGTTTTTGATGGAACATGCACTTACAAGCATCACGGAAATGAATCCATTATATACTACAAAGTCATCACTCCGCACTTGATCATCTCCATTAATAATGTTTCATGATCTTTTCAAGAAAAAAATAATGCAGTTCTTTAATATTGACTCTCCTTTTTTATTTTCTTTGATATTCAATTTTTGTTTATTATACAGGTCAAAATTGAAATATAGAAGCTTAAGAGGAAAAGGGCAAATGATGCATTTTAGTTGAAATTAATGAAACGGTGTGCAACGAGCCTTAATGAAAACGGAGTGTTTTGGTTGAAAGTCTGTACCGTTAAATTGTTTTTATTTCTTTTCTTTCTGTAAAAGACGGCTCAACGATTTAGAGATGTGTGAAAAGTTTTTGATTGAACACCGATAAAATTCAGCATGCCCCAAAAAATTACGGATTCCACGCAGCGAGGACCGGGGTGGAAGTTTTTCAATAACTTCAATTTTTGCCTGGTCAACCTCTAATCCTCTTTTGGAGAACCGATGTCCTAGGACAATGCCCTCCATAACCATGAAATGACACTTTTTCCAATTCAAAACTAAATTTGTTTCCTCACATCGTTCAAGCACCTTCTCAAGGGTTCCCAAACATTCAATGAATGAGTCTCCATATACTGAAAAGTTATCCACAAATATGTCCAACCCTTCCTCGATCATATCAGCAAAAATAGAGGTCATACACCTCATGAATTGGCGGGAGCATTACATAACCCAAAAGGCATCCTTCGGAAGGCATAAGTATCGAATGGGCGGGTGAATATGGTTTTTTCTTGATCATCCGAGTGAATTGGGAATTTGATGATATCCAAAATACTCATCTAAGAAACAATAAAACTCTCATCGCTAGTCTATCTAACATCTAATCAATGAATGACAAAGGGAAATGATCCTTTTCTTGTAGCATCATTAAGCTTCTAATAATCAATGCATACGTACCACCCAGTCACAGTTTTAGTCGGTATGAGCTCATCTTTTTCGTTTCCCACAGTTATCCCTCTTTTTTTTTTTAGAACACAATGTATGGGACTTACCCAATCATTACCAGAAAAAGCGTAGACAATACCAACTTCCAACCACTTCGTGAGCTCCTTCTTCACGACTTTTTTCATTGTCGGGTTGAGGCGCCACTGTGCATCTAAAATAAGCTTTTTTCCCTCTTCTAAGAATATTTTATGTTGGCAAAAGGATGAGCTTATTTCCTTAATATCATCAATCATCCACCCAATCGCCTTTTTATGTGCTTTCAACACATGAAGGAGTGGAGCTTCTCTTTCTGCCCCTAAATTGGCAGAGATAATTACAAGTAAGGTGTTGTGTTCTCTCAAATCACATGGGGTGAAAGGCTGTAAAATCATAGCTCAACTATGGCAACCAACAGAGTCCGCCAAAACATTAAACGTGGGGTAGTCTGCTAGGACATTAAACACGAGGTAGACCGCCATGACGGTAATTATGAAAAATCACACATATGGAAAAATGAGTTAGAAGAATAATGCAAGTGTTGGTAAGTGGATTCTGAGGAATTTTCCAAACAAGGCAGAAGAATAATGCAAGTGTTGTAGAAAAAGGGAAATAGTTCGCCAAGACAATGATCATGGAAGCCAATAGGGCATATGGTGATAACCCAGCTAAGATCTATTAGGGGAATGAGGTGTCGTTAATGCCTTGTCTATGGGTAATGAAAAGGTAATTATCTGTAGTTCGCGGTAATGATCCACCACTAAGAACCACCAAGTAGTGTTAAAAAAAGCTCGGCATGTTAAAGGAAAACCTTAGAAGGTTAATGGGGGATACACTCTCGATATAAGGTTTGTTAAATCATGGCTTGTGCGGGGAGGGTTAATCGCCTATACTCTGGATTGATTAAATGGAAAAGAGGTGTTAGTTACAACCGATTGACAGATAGAGGTACTAAAAAGGACTAACCGAGTGACAGGTTTTTTTGTTAAGAGTGTTATTCTTTAAGGGGAAACTATTGAAAAAGCGTCAGCCAAAGGGTTAGTTCCGTAGGGAACCATTACATAAGAGAAATGGTAAACTGCAATGATCACTCTGATGACAACCTGCAAGATACTATAAGCTAGAGTGACTCACTTCAGACGAACATGTTACACCTAAACGCAAGGTAACGCAAATAAGGCGGGTCACGAGGAAGTAATCTGGACACTATATCGATCAAGTGGTACTTCATCCGCTAGTGATGGATGGGACCGCATTAGCTAACCCGACAGATAAGAAGTCAACAAGTCCTTCAGGACTATAGTGAGAAGAAATAGTTAATCTGAAACTAGTCAGTATTGGATTGTTCACCAAAGGAGAGCGTATCCAAGGGTTTCTCAAGACGGAAGTCTATTAGAGCAACCACTTAAGTACATGATGGGAAAGAGGAACCATACTGGTAAATGACCATTAAACCTTGCAATTAAGTATTTAACATAAAAACCTTGAACAGACTAATATCTGGAATAGAGGCTGGATGGAAGAAAGAATACATGTGGGGAAAGGTCAGGGTCCGTAACTATGACGAAACCTCTGTAAAATTAGCAAAACTGGTCAAATAGTCGTAGGATCAATAAGGGGAAGATGTCTTAGCAGTTTATACGCCAATAGATAACTTCAAAAAAAAGAGAGTAGAAGACTGCCACCTTAGGTTAAGAGGGATGATCTTAAGATGATCAAGGAGTTAAACGTGTTCAGTTTCTTTTTATTCTACCCCTACAGAACCGGGGGCTATTCTGTGTATTGTAGTAAAGAAACTCAATAAGATCTTCTGAACTCACTAAGTCAGACCGTGTTAGATTAAGAATAATTTCCAGTAAGGCGCCATGCACATATGAAGGGGTTACCTTAAGAGGATTTTCCTCGGGACCGAATAAATTGTAACAAAATAGTTTCTCTTAGAAGCCCGAATTTTGAGCTAGTAATCTTTTAATTTAATTCAAGGTTTCTGTTGTAAGTATACTTATTAAAAAGTAATAAAGTATATCTTAGAATAGTTAAGTCTAATAGTTGCGATTAAGACCAACCCAATTCAATTGTGACATTCAATACCCGGATTTATAGATTGGGTCGGGTAAGGTTGTTATCGTTCGCCAAGGACTATCTTGAAGAAAAAGATGTTTGCAAGGACTAGCGAATGAATAAGGATGTCCGTTGGGGCTATCTAACATTAAAAATTTCGCTAAGGACTATATTATAAAGGGGAAGTCCGCCCTACTTGATCTAGCGATGAGGTAGTCTACTAAGAAATATTGGTGGTTGGGAAGTCCATTAGGACTATTTGTTTCTGGAAACATCTATCGAATGGTTTGAAGTGGGAAAGTCTCGTGGGACTATCTTGCAAGTACAATTCTGCAAGGGAAACGTGGTGCTTAAACTATTCGCCAAAACTTATAGTTCGAAGGCCACATACAAGGATGTAAGTAAATGGGTTTTTCCTCTTAAAGGGTATATACGCAAACTAGCTATAAAAGGTAAACATCAAGATAATGTAGTAAGTCGCTTTTGAGTTCAATGTGGAAGGAAATGATCAGGGTAAGAATCTGCCATTGTGGCAAGATACCTGCAAGTCTGCCAAAGGTAGTCACCAATTCACATATTTGCTTACATGGTTATCCTTTGTTAAGTCAAATCAGAAAGGTAATATGAAAGTCTAAGATAAAGCTAGACAAAGTCAAGTTTTAGGAAGGGGTGTCTACAATAGCATGATTGCAACTAAGTTAGCCTGATATACTCACCAATGACTTGATCAAGAGGAATGTATGGGCGTCATCTACACCAGTCAGACTGCGGAACCCCTTATGAAACCCAGAGAGTTAATCATGTGCATTAGTTTTCTTTATTACCCAAGACTACGAAAGTCACTTATGAACACTATTGTAAAGATCCTCACTAAGTCAACATGAACTTCTGGGTATTTTTCCTTACTTGCAGGTACACGGAATGACTTGTGAATTGTGTGGAAGGACAACCCAAACATCGTCAATTCCATGCAAATGGCGTTGCAACGGTATCATGCATATAGAGAGGCACCATAAAGGCTATGCCTCGAGGGTTGAATTTAAGTCTCGAGTATAATAAAGTGTATATGTATGGGCCTAGTAAGGCAAAATGATTGTAAAAACCTTAGAAATTGTAAGAAGTTTATTTGTAGTTATATTTTGAAACCTGTTGATAATTAAAGAGATTAGAGTAAAATTATGTGGTAAATATGGATTAATTTTGACGTTGTTTAAATTGTTAATAAATCAAGTTAGAAAGATTGTTAAGTAACTTGGGTAATTTGTGACACTTGGTACTCGGATCCAGCGATCAGTTCGGATATAGAGTGTTACAACCAACTTATGATAGTTTATTGTATTTAGATAAAAGATAATGCAAGTTTTGTCTAATACCTATGAACTTACTGAGCATCTTATATGCTTACTTAGATTGTCTTCTCTTTTCCTTATAGATTTTTACCTTGGGGAACTCATCAAGTCAGATCATCTCAAAGCTCACACTATCACTAAACCGATAGTTATTTGATCATTTTGAGTGTAGGGTTGTGGCATGTATATAAATAGAAATCTAGAACGCTAGCCGAAACGAGCAACTTTCTACATCTAAAGTGGCGGCGGAAGCATTACCGATAATGGAAATAAGCAAAACCCATGTTGATAACAAACCGTGTTACGCGGACTACAAGGAGCAATTTGAGTAGGGGGCAAAGTTCATAACATGCCTTTGTGATCATCTGTTCCATTTCATTTGCGTACTCCCATGGCTTCATTTATGAAACATGTGCCTCGTTTTTTACCACAAATTACCTACCGCCATTGACAGTGATGAAGTAGCTAAATTGGTCGTGTGTATTCAAATTTAGATGAGACTTCAGTTGGGTTGACTATTTGAGATTACCCAGTGGAGGGTTCGTGGTGGATAGGTTTCAAGGAGGAATTAGAGGAGACGAAGAGAATAGATATTTCTTGATGGTTTACACAGAGGTGGACGGTGATTTTAGCGGTGAGGGTTGCCACAAAGGGTTTCATGGCTGAGTCGAAGTCATAACGGAAGGCAAAGAAAAGGGGTTTTCAGAAGATTTTTGGGGAAACAGTTTTGGGTATTGCAGTGGTTCAAGTTCTTCTAATTCTAAGTTAATTTCAAGGTATTTTTAAACTCTAGATTATGTAATCTCAAGTCATTTGTAAATATTAAGGAAAAATAAAAATAGATTCTATCAGTTCATCATATTTTTTTGCCTAGAACAAAATATTTTTTAGAATTGAAAGTAATCCAATAAAAAGAATGAAAAAGAAAGAAAGAATAAGGAAAGGGGAAATTTAAAAAATAAGAAATAAAAATAAATGAGTTTAATGGTGGAAGAGTAAATTTAATGGTGGACTGATGAATTTGATCAATTTTATTAAATAGGAACAACCTAATTTTAGAGTGATTAACTAGGTAGTTTATTCCTTTTAAAATAATCATTCAAACAAATGTAAATGTGTTTAAAGCGTAGTTGCTTGTTTGAATGGTTATTTTCTGTAAATCTAAAGGTGGTTTGCTCCGGCAATGATTGTAGCATTCTGTAGCTTAAACTCGATGACTGGGTCAGTAAGGGGTATTACAAAATGTTAATCAACATAAAATAAAATAAACTAGCAAGTGTCATATGAACTTACCTGACCTAAATCTATCAATTTAACATCAATTTATTCAAGAAATCAACAATGACAACTTTCAAAAACTTTAACAACTTTACAAATTGGTACATGGACTAGCTAAATCAAGCTCACTTCACCTTAAAAACATAAAAATTATAAGAAAATGTTTTAATTGCTCTAACCAAATCATTGCCGAAAGTTTGAAACCTAGGAAGCTTTTCTTATTTCCTTCATTGGTGGTCGGTTTGATGGTGGAAGAAGAGAAATTATTCTCTTTCATTCCATCGAAACGTGGTTTTTATACCATGATTAAATTTTAATTAATTTTAATTAAACATACTAATTATCTTACTAATCAAAATTTAATGTTTAAGCCACCAATATCCACCAACATATAATATAAAATGGTTTAATTGTCATTTTGAACCTTTGGCTAATTATAATTTAAGTTCTTAAGTTTTTGGTTAATTAAAAATCTATAGCGATAAGACTTTTACATTTTACTCTTTGGACCTAAATTAAACAATTAATAAATAAAATTGAAGGACCAAACTTTAATATTCATTTATATCAACTCTATAAATATTTATTTTTAATATTTACGGACCCAGATACAGAAATGGGATTCCGAAACCGTCTTTTCCAGCACCACTGAAAATTAAGTTGTTACAAAGAAAACCAAGTGTTTGAGTAAATACTCTCAAAGTATATTCAATAACTCTAAATGAAATGATTGCAAATGAGGGGAAGGTCTTTATTTATAGTTGAGCTTCCCCAGATCCAATAGTATAGTTTGAATTACATCGATAGTTGAGATTAAAGCCTATTTACAATGTGAGAGTTCTAAGAGATTTAAATTCTACACAATCTTATCCCTTAATATTTACAATATTCATCAGGGTAACTTTAGTTTTACGAATGTTTCAATAGGCTACCAATGCTTGAAGTAAATAGAGTTCTCTACATGTTCCACGAATCAGGTCAAATGAACCCAATTTAATCAATTGACTTCCATAAGAAATTCAATGTGCATTTGTCACGAATTTTGATCCGTGACCCGTGACATATGCACATACTTCTTGAAAATTGAAGTTGATAATGCTTTTGTGAACATATCAATTATATTATCACATGAGCGAATTTTGCAAATATCAAAAGTTCATGTGTAGAAAAACTTGGGAGGAATATGTTTAGTCCTATCCCCTTTATATATAGCCGTCCTTAATTTGTGAAATGCATGTGACATTATCTTCATGCAATCTTATTGGCTTATCATTTTTAACAAACAATCCTTATGCTTTCCTGATATGTTGAATTATAGTTTGTAAGCACTCGTCATGACTTGTTTCATAAAGAACTTATATTTTTGAATGATTAGATGAAATAACAGTGATTGTTTTACTATCATGAGATAGTAATATCATCATATGTGAAAATATAAATTGTTTGTGGCCGAGCTTTATGAGGATTAGAAAGATACCATGCATCAGTATACCTTATCAATTTTGACATACCTATTAAATCTTAATGCATATACTTGAACATTGAAGATACATGATTTCAGTCGATGTACTAATGTTGGTGGTACTTTGGTTAATTTACTTCAATAATAAATTAATTAATTTTTTATGTTGTCATGAAGGCCACAAATTCTAACAGATTTGCCTTTACATATTCAAGCTGTGAAGCAATTCAAGTACGTTTAGAATGACATTTTTCTTTTGGTTGTCTAAGCTAACCTCGATTCCGAAATGGATTCATGACTGCTCAAATTAATGTGAATTTCTGGTACACACTCCTCCTACCTAAAGAAAAAAGGTCTCCACCGGAACAAATGTAACCAATAAGTACTTACATGGACATGATGATATTTGAAGCAGGGTTGAATTCCCTTTCCCTTAAAAATAATAATAATAATGAGATGAGTTTTAAGCTATGAATTTTCAGATTCTTCTAACTCCAGCACTGCATTAAACCAAAAATCCTTTCCAGGAGTAAATGAAACTTTGAGCTCTTCTGCTGATTGGCTTGTGCTAACTTTCTTGTCTTTGACATTCAAATTTTCCTGGTTTAGAAGAGGGGCTTTGAGATTTACAGAAATGTTGAAAAGTAGAATTTGGTGGAAATAACTTACCTCTTTTACATAATCAGCTACAGTGGAGGTAACTATTTCTTGTACAACAAACTTGGTAACACGCTCTTCACCAAGAATTTGTAATAGGAATTCCCTTGGAACCTGCTAAATTTATATTGTTATAATATACGTCAATAATAGTAATAGAACAATCGCAAAACAATAAGAAAAGAAAAAATAAAAACACAACCAAAAAAAACCATGAATAGAGGAGAAAAAATTCACTAATGTGGATTCTACTTATGCGGCATAGTTCGTACCAAATCAATTCTAACATATACAATGACTCTTGTTGTACAATACAAAACCAAACATAAAACTGCCAAATTTCTATTCCATACTTAGTTCAATCACTTTACGAGATTTTATAAAAAAAATTATTTTAGCCTTCCATTTAATTTTCATTTATTTTAGTCCTTAATCTTGTATTATTTATCAAATCACCCCAAAATGAATAGAGAAAATAACATTTGCTGATACACGTGGATTGTCACATGCATGTCACATTATTTTCTTAAGAATTAAAAATATTTAAATTTTTTTTACGTTTCTATACTTTTTTACTAATTTTAATTTTTTTAAAATAAATTTTTTAATTAAAAAATGATTAATTAATTGTTTACATGGCATTTAAAACTACTCATGGGTCGGACCACCCATCCAAGCTTGAAGGTCCGTACGAAAATTGGGAGAGTTTGAATAAAAATACGAGACCTGAAAATGGACTTGAGTAAAATTTAAGGCCCTTTTTCTATACGAGTCTGACCTTGGGCAAAAAAATTTTCTCCTAGTCTGACCTGACCCGAATATATTATGTTATAAAAAATATTATATTAATAATATATTAAATAATAATTATATATATTTATATTAAATCACTAACCCAATAACAATTAGAGCCATTACGTAAAACCTAAAAAAAACTTACTCAATTAAACAACCCAACCCAAAATATAAAAATTATATTTAATATAATAAAATATTTATTATATTTATTTGTGTTTTTTAATATAAGAAAACATTTATTATATTTAAGGTAGTGTTTTTTAATATAAATATTTTTAAAGTATTTTTAATGTGATAGAAAACTTTTATTTTAACCTTTTTTTAGTGCATTTAGTGTATATATCTTTTAAAAATTATTTTTAAATAAAAACTAATCTAAATGAACTCAAATGTGGGCGGGTTGGATCAAGCTCGGATTTACCTTTCTTAAAATAAATTAAGCTTGGACAAAAATTAAACCCATTTTTCGGGTCAAACCAAGGTCAATCTTGAAAAATTAGTTTAAATCCAACTTGGCATCCACGTGGCAATTCACATGTACACTACATTATCGAAATTAACTAATAATAATTTTTTTATCTATTTTAAAGTGATTTGACAAATGACAAAAATTTAATAACTAAAAAATTAAAAATTTAAAAAACCCGTTTTATAAAATTCGACAACAAAATATATCGTTATGCATTATTTTTAAGAGGCAGTATTGCATAGGTTGGGACTTGGATCCGCCAAAAATAAAAATCTATTAATAGGTTCGTCTTGCATAATTGCACTGTTACCAAAATTCACCGCAATTTTCATTTCTTATTTACTTTTTTTTAGTGAAATGATTTTCTTCTCATGATTCCTAATTTTTATTTTTTATACAATATTTAAAACTCCTCGACAACCTTTAAATAAAAGAATAATACGCTTCAACACACTTAAACTTGCGTCCTCTTACACTGACAATAATACCAATACTAACTAAACTAAGACTCGATCATCTTAGATATATATAATTTTAATAACATGTATAAACCTATGGTTTAAAATGACTCACTCTGATACATGGGCTGAAAGTATTTAATTCTCATAGTTGTTATTACAAAAGTTCTTATTATCGCAGTCACCATTTAAGAATAATGAAAATAAAAATGAGAAACAACTAATAATAAAATATTAGGTAATCAGAAAAAATAATCTATTATTTGAATATGAATCAAAATCTCAGAACCATTACTTTAATTTTCTAAAAAAACTATTATTTTAATACTCTATTGATTTTTTTCATAATATTTCAAAACACCATGATAAAAGACATTCCCAATTGTGCAAGTATTACTAAAATAAATAATAATAAAAGTATCAAATATCAAAAAAAATCTATTTTTAACATGATTTAATTATTATCATATTTAAAATAAAATCGTATTTATAGATAAAAAATATATTTATTTAATTAAATTATTTATTAAAAAATATTTTTATTATTTTTAATTGATCCAATTATATTCAATGATTTTATAATTTAAAATTTTATTAATTAATAATATATATTTTATTTTTTTAAGTAAAATTTTTAAAAGATTAACCAAACTAATTAATTTCATATCAATATACTATCACCTCAATTAATATTATTTATGTTATTATCATATAATAATTATTAATATAGTAATAAATTATTTTTAATGGTAATTTAATAATATAATTCAGTTCAAAAAATATTCTTTATATATTTTGAAAGAATTTATATATATATATATGGTAGATTATAGATGATTCAACCAAAAATGAGAATAAAGTAACTTACTAACTAAACATGATGACAGAAAGCAAGGCCAAATTAAAAATCTGAAAAAGTGTAATGGTGGAAAGCCTCGCACCTTTGTTGTTTTACCTGCATTAGCAGCAAATAAAAAATAAAAGCCAGAATTAGAGGTTGCCTTTGGAAATTGCAAGATCAGCAAATAAATGAACAAATTATGATAGAAAATTGACATCCTACAAATATACAAGAATAAGTTGCAACAGCTAATCAACACTTAGCCATGACCAAAAAAAAAAAAGAAAAACAATAATAAAAAAATCCAATTTAAATACAAAACTAGAATATGAATAAATAAAAATTGTAATTATGATAATTAGGGATAACGTCATATTTGGCACTTGCACTTTCATAAATTGACTAATTTGATACCTGAACTATTATTATGTGTTTTGTTATGGTACATGTACTTTCATAAAATGTTCAATGTCAGTATGTATTTTATTATGACACATAGTGTTAGCACCGTTAATAAATTGCTAAACCAGCCAATGAAGATTCGACAGAGAACTTCTTTTCTTTCAAATCATCAAGTCAACATGAATAATATAACATTATATGAAAAGCTAAATAAAACAAACAAATTAACTTAAAAAACAAATAACTAAACATATAGTTAAAAAAAGCAAATACTAAACTTACAAGGATAATAAAATTATTATTTAAAATTCAGTTATAAATAAATTACGTATCGAATCTTCATTAACTAATTTAGCAATTTATTAACGGTGTTAACATCAAATATCATTATAAAACATGTATTGATAATCTGAGTATCACATTGAACATTCTTAAAATACAAGTATCATATTAAACATTTTATAAAAATATAGGTAACAAATATATCATTATCTCTAATATTTATAAGTTCAATCATCTTGCCAATAGAATCTTAACTCGATTAGTATCGGTGTTGTCAGTGCAGGAACACATGAATTCGAATGCGTTGAAACATATTATTCTCTTATTTAAAGATTAGGGAGGGGTTATGGCAACACCCAAGCATATGAAACATTACTGCTAGCAGTGGTCAGTAAAGTAACCAAGTTCCAAATCCATTTCTATTTCTTGCAAACTCATTAAGCACAATAACTTAATCTAATCAATACTTGGAGAGAGAGCGTAATTGCATCAATGCATTACCTCCTTTCTCTCTACGAAAACCAGGAATTGGTGGCGCTTGACGAGCCAAATCCGTCAAAACCTTGTTAAATACCTTTTGTGTCTCAATTCCAGTAACATCCACTCGAAGCTGGCAGTACAATACCATGAGAGTTATTCCTCAAAAAAAAAATGTTTGACATATACTCAGAATGACCATCAAAATCAACTAATTCACATCATGGTATATATATTGTTCAAATATATTGACGAAAATTGAAGATACGTCAAACTATAAGTTTTTCAAGTCTCATATAAAACTAATAGAAAGTTCAAGAAGGATAAATCGACTCCAATTCTACACCAAATTTTATTTATATTTGTGAAAAGAATATTTTTCTAAAATTACTAATTATGTAATGTTGTATAAAAAAGATGAAAAAAATTTGAATGTTTAGGGCATCACCTGGATCTTGTTTTCGTCTTTAGATTCAACAACGATCTTAGCTTCTTTCAAGGCTATCAATTTGTCATCTGCATCTGAAATAGATGCCTCCAAACCTAAAATATTAAAATTGAACACCAACACCACCGAATTATTTAAATTATTCAATTAATTACCCTAGAAAAAGAATGCTAGGGAAACTATATAAAAGTTGAAATTCACCCGAGGCAAGTGCAGATATTGGCTTCCTCCTGTACCTTACAACTCTAAATTCAAAAAATCAGCCCCAAAAAGACCAGTTAAAATTATTAGCAAAATAAAAGTAAAAATGGGACTCACTTGCGACTAAGAATTTGTTGGTTTTCATGTAACTTGATTTTTCTGTTGAAGCAGCAACAGCTACTGAAAGAGACCTGCTTCCATTTTATTTAAAAAAGGAAAAAGAACTGAAAAATTAATGAAGTTAGTTAATATCGAATTGAATTAGAGAGAAAATATGGGCTTTTTTTCACTTACCCTATGATTTCGAAAATGTTGGAAATTTAAAGAAATTGCTGCCATGCTCGTACACGCCATTTCTTCTGTTAAAGGAATTATTCAAAAAAAAAAAGGAATTTAGTTTGAAGAGAACAGGGACGGACAGAAGAAGATAATATGGATAACGCTTTGAGAAGAGACGATGCCGTTTACCAGAGTCTATCTGGCGGGAAGATAAAGTGTAGCGTTTAGGGTGTGGGCAGCAAAATAATAAGCACACCTTCATTAATTTTTGGGTTAATACGAACTTAACTCTCTAAATTTATCCAAAAGTACTTAATTGGTAGCTTCTTTTTTATTTAGCTTATATTTAAATTTGTATTCCGTTATATACATTGTCTCAATTTGTTAACATAGTTAATTTTTCAAAGGTTAACATGTAGTTTGCCACTTGATACTTACTTTTTAAAATTAATTTATATTTTTTAAAAGATTTTAATGTTTTTTAATTTATGCCTATCATGTGCCATACTGAGAGATTGTCACGTGTCACTATAGGATTGGCCATTAATGCCACCTCAGCATAAACTAACGTGTTAGTGTGGAGGTGTCAACCTAGGTGATGAAATACAAGTTCAAGTACCAACTAAGTACAAAAAAAAATTCAAGTACCAACTAGGTACTTTTGGATAAGTTCAAGGGTAAACTACATATTAACCCTTAATGTTTTGAGTGAAGTACATAAATGGTCACTAAAGTATTACTTGCGTCCTATTTTGGTCACTAAACTTCTATTTTTTTTTCTATTTTGATTATTAAACTAATCGAAATTAATTTTTTTGGTCACCACAAAAGTATTTGCTAACGTGATAGAATGTACATCAACATAAGGTATACATGGCACACCACATGAAATTGTCTGGTTGCTCCTTCAACCAAATCATCAGTTAACAATAGAAATGTATCAAAATTTTAACAAAATGACCACATTTCTCTTTAACTTAATTACAAGGATTAATTTACCCATTTTTTGAGTAGAGGAGGAAAATGCAATTTGTCTCATAGTACAGGGGCCTCTATAGTACTTTTACATAATCCAACTCATCCTATAATTCCACATCAGTAAAATGGATACAATTTTTAACAAAAGGGTAAATCTTTATTTTTCTTTCTAATGTACATGAGCTAATTTGCACATGTTTTTAGTTATTAGGGCAAAATGCAATCTGAATCTAGTAGGGAGTTTCCATAATATGTTTATCATTTATTTTTATTTTTTTTGAAATTGATTGATTTCCTAAATCTATTTATTTGATTATTTCAGTTGATTAGTTAAATGAATTTAATTTTATCAATCAATCAATCAATCATTTTATTTTTATTTTTAAATTCATTTATATAATATAACAAATATTGTTATATAATATTTTAAATTATTTACAATATATAATGTAGGTTAAATTGTGTTACTAGTAACCCAGGGGAGAAGCTAGAACAAATTTTTAAGGGGGACCGAATGAAATTTTAATTTTTTATAGTCTATATATTTATAAATTTTAAAGGATTAAATAGAATTTTTATAATTTTAAAGGGGCCAAAGTGCAATTTTATCTTTACTAATTTAAAATTTTAAAAAAAATTAAAGAGCCTAAATAATAATTTTTCATTTTAGGGGGGCTTGGGGCCCTACCAACCCCCTAGCTTCGCCTCTGCAGTAACCTACACTGAGTGTAAGTTGTAAATTTAATCCATATACTCTAATTTGACCAATTTTAGTTTTTATATTTTTCGAATTTTGAAATTTCAATTCAAACATAAATAATAGCAGTCAAATTTATTAGATTAAATTTGCAATTAGTCTCATACTTTTGCGTAAGTTGTGGATTTAATCATTTTTCTTTAATTTGATCTTTTTAATCTTCATATTTATTAAGTTTTGAAATTAAATCTTGATTAAAATGGCAGCCATTGATTACATTAACTAAAATTACGTGTTTTTTTCTATGAGTATTGTAACATCCCTATACTCGCCCTAACTACTGAGTCAAATATAGGAATGTCACATTTGGTTCCAGAGTATTCCTAGCTAAGTCAGGACACTAATCCTATTTCTGACCATATTTTAGTCTTTTTCACATGTTTTTCTCATATTACAGTTGTACTGAACAAAATTAGGTAAAACTTTCTGTAAAAATTCGTTTCGAAATCAGATTTTGTACAAAACAAGGCCCAGGTATCAGTACTTCCATTAAGGTACCAATATTTTTGCTTAGGTATCAATACCCATGATAGCAAGATAAATTTGTGTTTTTAATGTATTTATTTTTGACTAATTATTGAATAAGATGCTACTAAACTGGGGTTTTTCTTATCAAAAATGAAATTGGTGTGTCGAAATTCCAAATCATACAAAAAGGGTTAAATTGGAACGAAAAGCAAAAAGGAGGGCCAAATTGAAGGATTGAAGATTTAGTGGTTGGCTGGATAAAGATTAGATTATTTTTTATACTGTCAAAATCCTATAATTAGTTTGAATTTGATTTTTAAATTCAAATTTTAAATTTTGATTTTTAGTTGATATTTTTTTTTAGGATAAACATGCTAAATTTAGAATTCTGAATGTGTATAAATACCTAGTGTTGGTGACACTTGAATACATGGGGTTTTTGGAATAAAACAATACTTTTCTTTTTCTTCATTTCTGCATCAGTACGTCTTAGCACTCTGCCATCCATTTTTTTCCTCCATTTCAGCAATTTGGCTAATTTACTTCCCAAGTACCTTTCCCTTTTCAGTTACCACCATTTCCACTAAAATCCATTTCCATACATCAACCAGCATGATTTATTTCATGCTCAACTAAGTCCCTTTAGCCATAGTTTGAATTTTGCTTCAAAAAAATAATCGTGAGATATGAACCCACACTAAAGACTTTTCAATAAGCTATTCGTTATCTCTCTGGTATATGAGATAGTACAAATTTATCCCTAAAAATTGATTTGATTTCAATTTAAAAAACGTGTGTTAAGTTGGATTTGTTTGGCGTACAGTTGGGAAGCTGAATTGATCGTGTTGTATTCGAATTTATAATGCTCAAAAATATGAATTTATGGTTTGTTTTATTACGTCATTAATAAGTGTCTAGTTCAGTGGTTAAGTGTAATAACCCGTTTTTAGTGAAATCGGAATAGTGGTTTCGAGATCACAAATCCGAGTCTGTAAAAAAAGTTATTTTAATATTATTTCATGGTCTGCATTATGATAGAAATATCGTATGAAAATTTTCTTAATAAAATTTTACCGATTACATGTTTAATTAGATGGAAAGGACCAAATTGAATAAAATGCAAAAGTTGAGTTCTAGTAGCTATATGTATCAAATAGCTATGGAATTCAAAATTTGAGGTCCTTATATGAAAAATAGAACATTAAGAGGAGTTAGTAGATAAGTATGATGATTCATCCATGGAAATTTAAGAAAAGAAAAGGATGAAATTGGGAAGTAAAAATAATTAAAGATGATAAGTAATAAAATAATGAAAACATCATCATCTATCATCTTCTTTCCTAAAATAAACATGGAAACCCTAGCTATGGAGACTTGAAGAAAGGTAAACTTTTTTGGCTTAATTGGGTAAGTATCTTTGTCCAGTTTTTAGTAATTTTTATATTTCTGAGATCGTAATAGCTTAATTTAGCTATCTCTGGGATTAATTTGCAAAGTTATCAAAGTAATAGGGTTTTGGCATTGATGACTATGCATGAATTATGAAGTTTTATGGGAGAAAATGAAAGGTTGTTGATAGATAAACAATTTTTGTTAAGGGAATTTTGATGAAATCATGATTTAGGGACTAACTTGAAAAGATGTAAAATTCATGGAAAAATTCTGAATTTTATGAAATACATGGGCTGCTAATGTTATATGTAAAAATTGACTAGGCTTGGATTAAGGATTAAATTGCATGAATTTCACTTTCCGAGCCTAGGGATGAAATTATAATTAACCAAAAGTATAAGGGCAAAATGGTAATTTTGCCTAAGATATGAATTGGATTGAATTGAATATGAATTGTATTAAATTGAGCTAAATTTACTCGTATAGATCCGGATAGACCAAATATGGAACTGGATCGAGGAACAGAAAAAGTATCGGATTAGTATATTACAATTCACGAACACTTGTCAAGGTAAGTTCGTGTAACTAAATTGTGTATATTTATATATTTGAATTGAATGTTGTATATGTGAATTATAATGTTATATATATGAAATTGATCACATATCTGATAATGCTTGACAAATATTAAGTCTTATTTGAATAAATGAAATTCAATGGATACAGGGTTCCCGAATTGGTTGTGGTCCCGCATGTGTTGCGAACACACCATAGCTCGAAAGAGCGTCCCATTATTAGCTCTAATGAGCGTCCCAAGTTAGAGAGTTACACGGGTATGGACACGGGCTAGACAGGGTCGTGTATCCCTATTTTGAATGCCCACACGGCCTAGCAGAAGGGCGTGTCTCTTGTTCGTGTGAGCCACACTGGCTGACGACTCGGGCGTGTGTTGTAACAGCCTGTTTTGAGTGAAATTAGAACTATGGTTTCGGGACCCCAAATCTAAGCCCGGGAGGAAAATTATTTTAATATTATTTCATGGTCAGCATTATGATAGAAATGTCGTATGAAAATTTCATAAAAAAATTTATCGGTTACATGTCTAATTAGATGGAAAGGACCAAATTGCATAAAATGCAAAAGTTGAGTTGTAGTAGTTATATGTATCAAGTAGCTATGGAATTCAAAATTGGAGGTCCTTATATGACAAATAAACCATTTAGAGGAGTTAATAGATGATGATTTATCATTGGAAAATTAAATAAAGAAAAGGATTAAATTGGAAAGATGAAATAATAAAATATGAAAAATTAATTAAATATAAAAATATTATCATTTTATATCATCTTTCCCAAACTAAATACGTGGAAACCCTAGTTTGAAGCTTGATGATAGACAAACTTATTTGGTTCAATTAGGTGAGTATTCAAGTCCCGTTTTTAATAATTTTTATATTTTCGAGATTGTAATAGCTTAATTCAACTATCTTGGGGATTAATTTGCAAAGTTATCAAAGTACTAGGGTTTTGACATGGATAAGTATGCATGAATTATGAAGTTTTATAGTAGAAAATGAAAGGTTGTTAATAGATAAACAACTTTTGTAAAGGGAATTTTGATGAAATTATGATTTAGGGACTAAATTGAAAAGATGTAAAATTTATGGAAAAATTCTAAATTTTATGAAATATATGGGCTGCTATTGTTTTATGTAAAAATTGGCTAGGCTTGAAATAATGATTAGATTGCATCAATTTTATTTTCCGAGCCTAAGTATGAAATCGTAATTAATCAAAAGTATAAGAGAAAAATGGTAATTTTGTCTAAGACAAGAATTGAATTGAATATGAATTGTATTAAATTGAACTAAATTTACAAGTACTTATCCGGATAGACCAAATACGGAGTTAGATCGTGGAAAAGAAAAAGTGTCGGATTAGTAGATTTTGCATATACGAACACTTGTCGAGGTAAGTTTGTGTAACTAAATTGAGAATTCATATGTGTCAATTGAATTGTATGTATATGTTTGTATTATTTCGATGTATATGAAATCAATCACATATTCAAAAATATCTGACAAGTATTTAAGTCCCGTTTGAATAAATAAAATTCGATGGATACAGGGTTCCCGAATTAGTAGTGGTTCTGCATGTGTTGTGGACACACCACAGCTCGAAAGAGTGTCTCATTATTAGCTCTCATGAGCATCCCAATATTTGGCTCTCACGAGCTTCCAGTTATATGGTTCTTGTGACCTTCCCAGTAATAGCTCTTCGGAGCATCCCGATTGGTTGTGATCCTGCATGTGTTACGGACACACTATAGCTCTTATAAGCGTCCCGATATAAGGCTCTCCAGAGCTTTCTGATTAAAGGCTCTTTCATGAGCTTCCAGACTAATGGCTCTCTAGAGCTTCCTGATAATGGCTCGCTTGAACTTCCCTATATGGCTCTTATGAGCTTCCCGTTATACAGCTTGAATGAGCTTCCTGTTATATGGCTCACATGAGCTTCCCGTTATATGGCTCGAGAGAGAGCTTCCCGTTTATGTGCTTTTATGAGCATTCTCGAATATGAATTGACAGATTATAGACTTTTGCACTTTGTGTGTACTACCCGTGTATCTATCGATACTATAAATGATTCAACGGGCAAAATTTTGACATGAGAAATTATGAAATTGAGACAAATTGTTACGAGTATATACTTGAAATACAAAGATATGATATGTACATGTTTCATGGACACTGGATGTGATAAAATTATGTACATGGAAATTTGATATTGATGAGCTTATACATGTTTCTTGATGTTTATATGAAATACATGTCTAACATTGTTGATGAGGATATGTGTTAAGGCTTTTGGTCAAATTTCTTGAGCATGCCTTGTATGCTTACCTTAAATGTGAATGAATGATAAGTTAATTTCCCGTTATACGAACCTACTAAGCATTAAATGCTTACTCTGTTTTATTTTCCCCTGTCTTATAATATTTGAAAGCTCGTTGGGTTGGAAGCTTGGCGGAGATCACTCACACTATCCATCAGCTCATTTCGGTATAAACAGTAAATTAATTTGGTTATAATGGCATGTATAGGTTAATTAGCCAATGTTGGCTTATAAGTATTTTGTTGTAAATAGCCATTGGAATGGCTTATGATGGTTATGTTTTGATATATATATATAAGTAGATTTATCATGTTTGAAGCATGAATTTGATTATGCATATATGCATTTGGTACCTAGGTAAATATGAGTATTAGGATGACAAAATAATAAATTGTCATTTGAGGTGCTTAAGAGCACATTGGTTGTATGTAGTAATATGTCATGTGTTAAGACGTGATTTTGGCATGTTTTGAGTGCTTTGATATGGTTTGTAATTGTGCAATTTGTTGTGATAGGTTGATGCCAAAATTGGGTGAGAAATATAGCTTAAAATGACCTTATTTCGTCCACACAGGCGTGTGTCACAGGTGTGTGTCTCAGCCGTGTGTGTCCTAGCACATGGGCGTATGGTTTGGCTGTGTGTCCCCTGCATCTTTAAATTTCAAAATAGAATGCTCAAAATTTCTCGAACGACCTGGCACACGGGCGTGTGGCTTGGCCGTGTAACTTCTGCACCTATATAATGCAAGTCATTATGTTCACACGACCTAGCACACGGGCATGTGACTTGGCCGTGTGACCCAAGTCAGAGAGTTACACGGGTACGAACACTAGCTGGACACAATCATGTGTCCATATTTCGAATGCCCACATGGCCTGGGACACGGGCGTGTCTCTTGGCCGTGTGAACCACACTGCCTAACCACACGGGCGTGTATCCCCTGCAGTTTGGAAAAATTTTAAAATTTTGCGAAAAATTCTCTAAGTACTTGGTTTAGTCCTGACTTGTTTCTAATGTATGTTTTGGGCCTCGAGGGCTCATATAAGAGACATTATGATTGATTTCTGATATGAATACTAAATGATATGAAATGTCTGTTATATGTTCTGTAAATTTCAGTAATGCTCCGTAACCCTGTTCTGACAACAGATACGGGTTAGGGGTGTTACATGTGTCCCCTGCACCTTGGAAAAATTTTGAGATTTTGCAAAAAATTCTCTAATTACCCACTTTAGTCCCGACTTATTTCTAATATATGTTTTGGGCCTCGAGGGCTTATTTAAGGGACATTATGTTAGAATTCTGGTATGAATGTTAAGAGATATGAAATGTCTATTTACTTGTGTACAACCTAATTTATGCCCGGGCCCAACAAGCAGAGACCCAAGGATCAAATCTACCCAAACAGCCCCATTACAAGCCCAAAATCCAAACAAGCCCATTACAGCAAGGCCCAATAAAGGTCAACATAGGGTTTCGGCTTTTCTGAAACCCTAGCTAAGGCACCGCACGTCCCTGGGGGCTCCTAACGTCTACTGTCGCTCTAGTTTCTGCCACCGACGCCACCAGCTACTCCCATCAATTACCTGCAAGGACAGCACGCAAAGCAAAGGCAAAAACAGTGCAAAATAATAGAAATAGATAAAGATGTATTGAAATCGGCTATATAAGGAGACAAACAAAATGTAACAGGGGTCTTTTTTTTCGGAGATTAAAAAAACAACTTAATAAAAAGAAGAAAAAATTGAGAAGGTAGATTGCCTTTCTTTTCTGTTCTGGCGTTTCCTATCTTTTTTTTTTATTTATTTTTTTGTTACACTACTCTTTAAAAAACAAAAGAAAAGGGGAAAGAAAAGGACCTATTTGTTTTCGAAGGCCGGCGTCGGAGCCCGTCTTCGTCGTCACCGGTGGAGGAGGAGACGAACGGTCTCTCCTCGTTTTCGGGTCTTGGGCTCGTCTTTCTCGACATTTCACCATGGATCTGTGGTCTAGAGGCAATCGGCTTCGAGGGGACCAAAAAGATCCGATTTTGTGCCTCCGACCACCGTGCACGGTGGTCGACGGAGGGTGGCCCGATGATCGGAAGCGGCCGGATCTTGGCCGGCCTTGGGGGGCTTGAGAGAGAAGGCTCTCTGTTTTTTTTAGAAAACAGATAAAAATGATATTTTTGGGCATTTGTTTTATATTTATACAAGTCATAAAATGGCGCCGTTTTGAGGCCCTCTTGACCCGCGCGGTGACCCGACCCGGGGAAGGATCCGCGTGTTTTCTTTAAATGGTATAATTGCACGCGCAGTCCCTCAGACTTTGCAACGCGTTGCAATTTGACCCTTGTTTCGTTCTTTTCTGTTTTTTAATTTAACCACAAGCTTTTATTTCTGTTTCAATTCTAACCCTCTGCTGTACTGCGTTTTGGGGCTTCGGGGTATTTACCATTTTGGTCCCCCCCTTTTTTTCGCGCGTATTACATTTTGATCCTTTATTCTGTTTTATTTTTGATTTCAGCCCTGAGGTTTTGTTCCCGTTTTGAATTAGTCCTATTATTATTATTATTACTATTATTATTACCTATTTATTTATATTGATTTTATTTAAACTTCCGGTACATATATATATTTATATATTTTACAACTTATGTACCTATATATATATCTATATACGTATTTTCATTTTCATAAATACATATATATTTATATATAATCTTTATGGTCTAAAATACACCCTTTTATATTTTTTAAATCCGCATATACATACACATTTTCAATATATTTTTAGTATGTATATAAATTAACGTATTTATTTGTATACATATGTATATTTTCATTAGTTTTAAACTTTTGTTTGTACATATATACTTTTTCTTTTATTTTACAATATATATACACTTACTTTTTATATGTATTCCTTTATCTTCGTATTCCATAGTTTTATACACCTATATGCACATATTTTTACATATACGCATATTTATTTATCTTATATAAAATATACTTTATATATTTTGTTAATTCACGTATACACATATCTTAGTTCATGTCTATATATATCTTTTATACTTAATTGTATTTGCTATTTATTTATTTCATTTTTGTTATTATTTTGAATGAATGATTTAACTTTATTCGTTTTTATTTTGTTATTTTTGTATGTTGTAAGTTTGATCGTTCATATTGATTGCTATAGCTTGCATCGTTTTTATATTTTCATGTTCATTATGATTTTGCCATGCATAAATAATGTAATTTGCTTTCGCTATAATTTTGTGCTTTATTTTTACTCGATATAACAAAATTTATTTATTTTTAAATGGCATTTCGTGTTTGGATTCGAGAAAATCGTGCCCTAACTTACTGGGTTTCGATACTCTCGATAAATCTAAATGTACGGATCTTTCTAAACTCAAATTTTAGATGGCCTCGGGATAAAAAAAATCACGTCCTAACTTACTGGTCGCGATCTCATTTTTAAATCCGAGATGGCTAAAAATATCTTTCAAATAAGCATTTTTCATTCGCGTGCCGAGAATTTGAGATATTGTATGCTAACTTACTGGATATGATTCTCTTTCTCGATTAACGTGAAATACATTCCTTTTCCAAAAATTTTCATTTTAATACAAGGATCGTATTTTTAGTTCTTTCAAGTTCCTAATTTTCGACATCAAGACATTAGATAATCAACTAGGTACCAATTTCTGGGCGTTACGAGGGTGCCAATCCTTCCTCGTACGTAACCGACTCCCGAACCCATTTTCTAAATTTCGTAGACCAAAACCGTTGTTTTAATAAAATCAAATTATTTATTAAAAACAACCCTTTTCCCAGGTGACCCAATCACACCTCAAAAAAGGATTGGTGGCGACTCCCTTTTTCATTTTCAAAACCCAAGTCGACCCCGTTTTCCATCAAAAATGGTGTCAACAGCTTGGCGACTCCGCTGGGGACACCGATAAGAGGGTCAAGCCACGTGGTGATTACTTTTTGTCTTTTGTCAAAAATTGAAAATTTGGTTTAAAATTACGATCCTTTCATCGCATTTTATCTATCTTTATCATAATCATCACCATTGGGGTTTATATTTGCTCTGTTTGTTTAAATTTTGGTATCTTTCCGCATTGCATTGCATGACCGTTGGTCACACCTTTAAGTGGGAGTGAGAAGCTACGCCTTCGTGAGGTTTTCACCTCCGCATGGGATAGTGAATCGCTTTCGGGATATATCCGTACCTATGTCTTCGTGAGATTTTCATCTCCGCGTGGCCATAGGGAAATGTATCCCCTGAATCGAACTTGGTCCGTATGAGCCTATAATGGGTGAGGATCGAGGAATCTGCTGGTTCAGGTACCCTACTTTAGAACCAAACCACATGTAATGAGCCATAGGAACTGACCTAAGTGGAGCTACTCCAAATTTTAGTGCTTACCTAAATGAATGTTGTATTTATTGTCGCTTATTTTAAATCCTATTCTGTGTTTAATGCTAATTTACTTTATTTGTGATTGCATGGCATCTTCATTCTAAAAGAGGTGTCGATTTACATTCAGTTTCTTGGTAGAAAGCTTATCATGGAAAAGGGGTTTGTTGATAAAGTAGAGGATAATACGGCTGTGCGAATATGGGCTGAAACGACACAACAAGAGAAAGGCGATAGTCTTACCGAAGGGTACGTGTCAGAATTGTGGGATTTTACCCGTATCGGTGTAATCTAGAATGACCTTCGAGAAATGAAAGAAGTCTAGGATCAATGGGATGTCGAGGCCAAGCAGCTGTTCTGTTGTAACTACGGTGACCTACCTTATCTGCTTAGTGTCAAAGTGGACAAGTATTTATTCCGAGCCCTTGCTCAGTTTTGGAATCCTGCCTACAGTTGTTTCACTTTTGGGAAAGTAGATTTGACGCCTACTGTGGAGGAATATACGACCTTGTTTCGGTGCCCAAAGATTCAAGTCGACAAGGCTTATTCCAGAGCTGCTTGTGTCCCTCCGTTGTTAAAGAAATTAATGAACATCACTGGGATGAGCGAGCAGTGGGTCGCTGCCCGGATCCAACAGAAGGGCGACAGTAAATGTGTTCCTTGGAAAAGTTTGCGAGACTTGGTGCTTGTACATCCTGACTTAAAGAAAAGGGTCGATGTCTTCGCTTTAGGTATCTATGGACTAGTGGTTTTCCCCAAAGCTTTAGGACACATAGACGAGGCTGTATCTGATTTGTTCGATCGGCTTAGTAAAGGGGTTACACCGGTTCCGGCAATACTCGCTGAAACTTTTAGATCCTTGAGTGCGTGTCGGAAAGCAGGGGAGGGAAGGTTTATTGGATGCGCGCAGCTCTTATTGGCATGGTTCCATAGCCACTTCTGGAAAGTCGAAAAGGTCTCTTATCGGGTATTCTCTGATAACTACTCCCATCTAGGAGAATTGGTGGCCACGCCAAGACGGGATGATATTTCAGAAGAAAAATAGATAGAGATACTCCAGAATCTCCAGGATGAAGATATTGAATGGAGGGCTCCTTGGTTAATTCCCGATGAGATATTGTACCGATGTGGAGATTTTGACTGGGTTCCGCTGCTCGGGATATGGGGAGCTATCGGATATGCTCCTCTACTCGTATCAAGACAGTATAGATCACGACAATTCATACCAGCAACGCAGGGGTTGGCTTATAGTGATTTTTCCTATAGGGAGGACAATTACAAGAAGAAGGTTCGAGAAATATCTAGTGCCTGGAACCAGACTCGTCGAATGAAGATCTTAGCCGTGGGTCCGACAATTACCCCCGAGTATGGTCAGTGGCGTGATCAAAGGATCAACGACAACATCCCGGCGTCAAATTCAGAAACTGCTCGATCTTTAGAGGAACGCTTACAAGTTTTGCCTTCTGAGATGGAAATCATCAAACAAGAATTTGAAAAAAGGAGTTTAGAATTGGGGAAGAAGATAGAACAACTAGAGGAAGAAAAAATGCAGTTAGGACTGGATGTGGACATTCAAAGATTAGAGGCCGATAAATTGAGAAAAGGAAAGAACAAAGCAGAAGAAGATTTAGACAGCCTGAAGACAGATTACAAGAAGTTGCGCAGGTCGGTAAGAACTGCTGGCTTGGGTAAAACGCCAGAACAATGGCGACAAGAAATTCAGGAGGAAAAGACGAGAGCTAATCAATGGGAAAAGAAATTTCAGGATACTCGGGCTCGAGAAGTCGCATTGGGAAAGAGTCTACTAGTTTGCCAAGATGAGAAGACGGAGTTGAAGGTCCGGATAACTGAACTAGAAAGATCGCTTCACCAGTACTGTAATCGTAATGCTACGGTTGAATTAAGGGCGAGCTTAGACAAAATTGAAGAATTAAAAGGACAAATAGGAGGGCTAGAGAATGCATTGCAAAATAGTGAAATCCGGATAGAGCTTCTGGAAGAAAATAATGAGCAGTGGCAAAGACAATTCCGTAGGTCTCAAGAGCAGATTAGAGAAAGAGATTATATTATGGGAGAGGCGGTGGCTCAAGTGCGCGAAGTAGCTGATCATCTGCAGACTCTAGCGGTTCAGGCTGATCTATTAAGTTTGAAGTATGAGTCAGAGTCGGACAGGGGCCGAGAATTAGCTTGGCTTCTTAGAAAGGTTAAGGCTTTGAGTGTGAGGGCAAAGCCGTATATGTAGTCTATTTTATGTAAAGAAGCTCTTTATTTAGTAAAGTTTTCTAATGAAGTTGAATTAGAATCAGTGCCTCTTTTTCTTTGCATTCTTTTCATGCATTGCATCACATCATATGCATTAATGACCATTAAAAAAAACCTAATCGAATAAAATAATTTCAGTTAACCTGGAAAATCAACAAAGTTACGGCACCCGAGCTAAGGCAAAAATTATGGACCAAAGGTTGGAGAAGCTAGAGCGACTTCAAAAAGAAATGCAAGACCAGTTGCAGGCGCAAATGAAAGAGCAAATAGAAAAGATTCAGCGTGACATGGTGCAAAAGATGGAGGAGTCCCAAAATGATCTGGTGGCTAAGATGACGCAATTATTGAAGGGAGTAGATAAGGGTAAAGGTCCTGTGATTGTTAGTGAAGAAGAAAACAATGGTGAACCACTTTATCCTCCAGGTTTCACGCCTCCGCATGCGCAAGTACAGACTGAGCTGCATTCGCGGAGACCCTCTGTGTCGGTTAGACCCCAGCAGTTCCAAGGCGATGCTTCAATCCCAATAAATTTTCAACCCGGAGCGGGCTTTAATCCCGGTGATAGCCCGAATAATATTGCGGTCCCAGATCTTGACGAGATGGTTAAAAAGGACAAGGCGAAGGAGGAATTTCCAAAACAATTTGAGGAGAAATGGAAATGGATAGAAGAGAAGTTTAGGGCAATAGAAAGCATCGAAAGCTATGGAACAGATGCAAAGGATCTGAGCTTGGTTCCGGACTTGGTGCTCCCTTACAATTTAAGATGCCGGAATTCGAGAAATACAACGGGACTAGTTGCCCAGGATCCCATATTACTATGTTTTGTAGAAGAATGACGGGGCATATTAATAATGATCAATTATTAATACATTGCTTTCAGGAAAGTCTTACGGGAGCGGCGTCAAAGTGGTACAAGCAGCTGAGCCGAGCTAAAATTGCTACTTGGAGGGATTTAGCACAGGCTTTCTTGAGACAATACAATCATGTCTCAGAAATGATGCCTGACAGGATAACTCTGCAAAATTTAGAGAAGAAATCGAACGAAAGCTTCAGACAATATGCGCAGAGGTGGCGAGAGGTGGCGGTTCAGGTGCAACCACCGCTTTTGGAAAAAGAGATGACGACGCTTTTTATTAATACTTTGAAAGCCCCGTTCATCACTCACATGTTGGGAAGCGCTTCAAGAAATTTCTCAGATATAATCATGAATGGTGAAATGATTGAGCATGCCATTAAAAGTGGAAAAATAGATGGAGGAGAAAATAATAGGAGGGCACCCCCGAGGAAAAGAGAAAATGAAGTGAATAATGTGAATACTTATGGTAGGTCAATTACCGTGAATCAGCCAAAGAAAGTGGTTGCTAATCAACAGGGATCATCAAGACAAGAGTCGGGAGCTAGGCAAACTACTGAAAAGCCCCAATTCACGCCAATCCCGATGTCATACAAGGAGTTGTATCAGACTTTATTCGATGCACATGTTGTTGCTCCTCGTTACTTGAGTCCTCTACAACCCCCGTATCCAAAATGGTATGATACGAACGCGCAATGTGATTATCATGCGGGAATTTCTGGGCACTCGATAGAAAATTGTACGGCCTTCAAGAAGGTAGTAGAAGGACTTATCAATTTAGGTGTTGTCAAACTTGACGACTCACCTAACACAAAGAATCCGTTACCTAATCACGCAGATAAGGGGGTGAATATAGTTAGCGAAGGTACGGGAGAAGAAGTCAAGACTGACATTGCTGAAGTAAAAACTCCATTGAAACGGGTCTGGAAAGAAATGGCGAAAAGAGGGTTGGTTATTTCAGATTCTGAGAAAGGGCATGAGATGGGAAATTATTGTGAATTTCACCATGAAACAGGGCATGAAATCCAAGAATGTGAAGGATTCAAGGCCTTGGTTCAAAGCATGATGGATAACAAGGAGATGAGGTTTTATGAAGATGTGAAAGAAATGAGGAGCATATGCGCGACAGAGTTGGGAACAAAGGCTCCAAAAATAAATCATCCTGTGGTCATTATCTCACGCCCTAAGGGTAATGAGGTTAGGGCTCAGGTAACACCGAAAATTGTAATCCAGAAACCATCAAATTTCTCTTATAAAGATAACAAAATGGTGCCGTGGAATTACGGGTGTAATGTGACCATTTTGGGAAAAGAAGCAGAAAGAAATCAGGAAATAGGTTCTTACGCGCGCAATGGAAAAGGATATGACGCTCAAGCAGAGTCGCCCAGGGAAGAGGATTGGAAGAAAGAACAGAGGAAAGGGAAAGCAGTAGAAGTTGAGCCATTGGTAAATGAACCAATAAAAGAAGAGGAGGCAAAGGAGTTTTTGAAGTTTTTGAAACACAGCGAATACAGTGTTGTGGAGCAACTGCACAAACAGCCAGCCCGCATTTCGGTATTAGCTTTACTCTTAAACTCAGAAGTACATCGGAATGCACTCTTAAAGGTGCTAAACGAAACATATGTGGCTGACGATATTTCGGTAAACAAGTTGGATCGGTTGATCAACAATATTGGTGCTGACAATTTTATCTTCTTCAATGATGATGAAATACCATCCGGAGGAAGAGGTTCTACTAAAGCCCTGCACGTTACTGTCCGATGCAAAGGGTACACACTCCCGGGGGCCTTGGTTGATAATGGATCTGCACTAAATGTATTGCCTTTGTCCACTCTTAGTCGATTACCAATAGACAGTTCGCACATGAAAGCATGCCAGAGCATAGTAAGGGCATTTGATGGAACAAAAAGGAGGTTATGGGGAGAATTGAGGTGCCATTAAGGATTGGCCCAGTCACTTATGAGGTGGATTTCTTGGTAATGGATATTAAACCCTCCTACAACTGTCTATTGGGGAGACCGTGGATACACTCAGCAGGGGCAGTACCTTCATCATTACATCAGAAGGTGAAGTTGGTATCGGAGGATCGTTTGGTAACAATAGATGCAGAGGAGGATATTATCGCAATGATGACTAGCGATGCACCTTATGTGGACATCAACGATGAGGCGCTAGAATGTTCTTTTCGGTCGTTAGAATTTGTGAACGCGATGTTTATTGCGGAGGGAAATAGAATTCCAGTACCGAAAATATCCAGGACCACTGAGATGGGATTGCGATTGATGGTAGGAAGAGGAGCCTTACCCGGGAAAGGATTGGGAAAATATCTTCAGGGAAGGATTGAGGCACCAATGTCGAAGGAAAGTTTGATAGATTTGGTTTAGGGTACAAGCCAGACATGAAACAGAAGAAGAAAGAAGTAGAGAAGAGGCAAGAGAGAAGAAGGGCGCGTTTGAATGGACATGAAGCTAAGTGTGAGCCTTTAACCTTTCCCCACATATCTACATCTTTTGTGTCGGGAGGATTTATTCATTCTGAATATGGAGTGTCCGGTAGCGGCATGGGAGGAATGTTGGAAAATGTTTATACCAACGCCATAGAAGCAACGGAAAGGAGGGCTTTGTTGGAGATCTGCCCTTATGAGCCTGGAAGCGAGCTAAACAATTGGACTGCTGAAGAAATCCCTGTAGTCTTTAGGGCTTATTCAGAGTAATGCTCAAACATTCCTGTTGTTTGTTGGCCTAGAAACGATATGAAATCTTTTGTGAAATAGGCATTGGGCCTAAATATCATTATTTTAATGAAATACGTGTCTACGTTCATCTCAATCAGTCATTTTTTTCCTTTTATATTTTTTATTTGGTTGATTGTCTTACAAATAATTCTTTCATTTGTAATTCTTTTGCACAAACATATTCATAAATTTATATTCTTGGTATATTCTTTGATATGCCCTCATAGGTCTTCAGATATCAATGACATGAGTGACGCTGCCTCAAACGCGGAGCCTATTTTTGAGCAAGAAGTGTGTTTAGAGGAATCCTGCGACTTTGAAAATGACGAAGATTATGATGCATCTCCGGACTTGTTAAGAATGGTGGAACAAGAGGATAAGCATATCCTACCTCATAGGGAATCATTAGAAATAGTGAGCCTAGAGGATGGAAAGGAGGTGAAAATTGGAACTGAAATCACCGCGAAGACAAGGCAAGACCTCATTAATTTGCTCCGAGAATTCAAGGATGTTTTCGCGTGGTCGTACCAAGATATGCCTGGGCTAAGTACTAACATTGTGGTGCATCGTCTGCCCATAAAGGAGGATTGTAAACCCGTTCAACAGAAGCTCAGGAGAATGAGACCTGACATTGTGTTGAAAATAAGAGAAGAAGTCAAAAGACAATTCGACGCTGGATTCTTACAAGAGGTCAAGTATTCGGATTGGGTAGCCAACATCGTCCCTGTTCCAAAAAAGATGGAAAGGTACGAATGTGTGTGGATTATAGGGATTTAAACAAGGCTAGTCCAAAGGACAACTTTCCACTGCCTCACATTGATACTTTGGTAGATAACACGGCGGGCTATTCATTGTTTCTTTCATGGATGGTTTCTCTGGATACAATCAAATAAAGATGCATCCTGGAGACATGAGGAAAACCACATTCATTACCTTATGGGGAACATTCTGTTACAAGGTAATGCCCTTCGGATTGAAGAATGCGGGAGCAACATATCAAAGAGCTATGGTGACTTTGTTTCACGACATGATGCACAAGGAGATCGAAGTCTATGTTGACGATATGATCGCAAAGTCTAGATCGGAAGAAGAGCATGTTCAGGTCTTGAAAAGGTTATTTTTGAGATTAAAGAAATTCCAGCTCAAGCTTAACCCGGCCAAATGCACGTTTGGAGCCAGATTAGGGAAGTTATTAGGCTTCATAGTTAGCAAAAAGGGGATCGAGGTTGACCCAGACAAAGTAAAGGCAATACAAGATTTACCTCCCCCGCGCACTCAGAAGGAGGTTCGAGGTTTCCTAGGGAGGCTGAATTACATTGCTCGGTTCATCTCACAACTGACAGAGAAATGTGATCCAGTATTCCGTCTCTTAAAGAAACATAATCCGGGTGAATGGGATGAAGAGTGTCAGAAGGCTTTCGATAAGATAAAGCAGTACTTGGCTAATACCCCAGTCTTATCACCTCCAAGTCCAGATAGGCCATTGATATTGTATCTAACAGTGTTGGAGAATTCCATGGGATGCGTATTGGGCCAACATGATGAGACGGGAAAGAAAGAAAGGGCAATATACTACCTCAGTAAGAAATTTACCGATTGCGAAATGAGGTACTCATCAATTGAGAAGTTGTGTTGTGCTCTAATCTGGACGACCCGAAGACTGAGGCAGTATATGTTGTATCACACGACTTGGCTGATTTCAAAGTTAGATCCTTTAAAGTATATGATGGAATCGACTGCTTTGAACGGGAGAATGGCTAGATGGCAGATCTTGCTCTCAGAATTTGATATAGTATATGTCAGTCAGAAGGCCATAAAGGGAAGTGCAATAGCCGATTTCCTAGCTAGTAGAGCCTTGGAGGACTATGAATCTTTGAACTTCGATTTTCCAAACGAGGACTTGATATATGTGGCGAATACTGAAGAAAATCCTCAAATGGACCATGTATGGAAGCTAAATTTTGATGGAGCTTCAAATGCTACGGGTAATGGAGTTGGGGCAGTTTTGGTATCCCCAAGTGGAGATCATTATCCTGTTGCTAGCAAGTTGGACTTTGATTGTACAAATAACATGGCAGAATATGAAGCATGTATTATGGGCATTCGTGCAGCCATTGAACGGAACATCAAAGTACTGAGAGTATACGGGGATTCAGCGTTGGTGATATACCAACTCAAAGGGGAGTGGGAGACTAGAGATCCTAAGCTAATCGGTTATAGAAAACTAGTTCTTGAATTGGCTGAGGAGTTTGACGATATCACCTTCTATTACCTCCCACGGGAGGAAAACCAAATGGCTGATGCATTAGCTACTCTAGCTTCGATGATTCAGGTGAATAGACTTGAGGCAATGAGGCCTGTTCAGATGATTATCTCTGAGACCCCGGCTAATTGCTGCAATATTGAGGAGGAGGGAAAAGATGATTGTCCTTGGTATCAGAGTATCCTACAATATGTAAAGAATCGGGAATACCCTGATCAAGCGACAGAGAATGACAAAAGAACTCTGAGAAAGATAGCCATTGAATATGTCTTAGATGGAGAAGTGTTATATAAAAGAAGGAAGGATCAAGTACTGTTAAGATGTGTGGATGCTGTGGAAGCTAAGAAAATTTTGGAAGAAGTCCATGAGGGTATTTGTGGGACGCACGCCAGTGGTTTCACGATGGCCAGACAGATCATGAGATTTGGGTACTATTGGCCCACCATGGAAGGAGATTGTATTGATCATGCCAGGAAGTGCCACAAATGCCAAATTTACGGAGACAAAATACACACGCCCCCTTCACCTCTTCACGTCATGACCTCTCCTTGGCCGTTTTCCATGTGGGGTATGGATGTTATTGGGCCAATATCACCAAAGGCTTCTAATGGGCATCGCTTCATCTTCGTAGTAATTGATTACTTTACCAAGTGGGTGGAGGCTGCTTCATATGCAAATGTCACGAAAGCAGTAGTCAGCAAATTCTTGAAGAAGGAGATTATTTGTCGATATGGAATGCCTGAGAGGATCATATCTAACAATGCGATGAACTTGAATAATAGCACAATAGCTGAAGTTTGTAGCAAATTTAAAATTAAGCATCATAACTCATCGCCGTATCGTCCAAAAATGAATGGTGCAGTGGAGGCGGCCAATAAAAACATTAAAATGATTGTGGGGAAAATGACTGAAACCTACAAGGATTGGCATGAGAAATTATATTTGCTCTCCTTGTATCGACATCTTTAGAACTTCTACTGGGCACGCCTTTTCTCTGTTTATGGAATGGAAGTATTACATTAAGTTGAAATCTTCTCTACGTGTTATCTGATACAGTTGATAAGCTTGGATCCAATCTCGTACGATCATTGAACCTAATAGAAAAGAGTAAGGCTATTACCATGGCAAATGTAAGAACGAATGATGCGAGCTATATAAAAGTTCGAGAATTTCGGAAGACTGGTATAAAAGATTCTTCCTATGCAAAAAGATTTTAGAGGAAAATGGATGCCAAATTGGGAAGGCCCTTATGTTGTAAAGAAGGCCTTTTCCGGTGGAGCTTTGATCCTATGCGAGATGGATGGCAAAAGTCTACCAAATCCTGTAAACGCAGATTCCGTCAAGAAATACTTCACTTGAAAGAAAGCGGAACAAAGTGAAAACCCGTGAAGGGCGCTTTGCTTCCTAAAAAAAAAAAGGACTTTGAGAGGCTAAGGTGAAAACCCGTAAAGGCACTTTGAGACCAAAGAGGGCTTGAGTCGAAAACCGAAAAGGGCGACTCAAGTATTGGGCAGGATTGGAACATCAGGACTTGAGCGGATCAAATTTTGATCGGGGGATATGATATCTTCCTTTACTTGAACCAACAAGAAAGATATGCAACATCTTGAAGCATGACAGAGTATTGCAGATCTCCTGAACACCTGTCAAACTCAGAAGGGTCTCGGAAAGTTTGTACAGAGAAACTCAATCTGCGATAACTGGGGCACCTAGTTTTATGTGTATTCTTGAAAATACATTCTTTCTTCCTTTCTTTTTGTGAAAATACACCATTCTCAATCCACTTCTTGTTACCTTTTTTCGCCATCTTTGATGTTTTATTTGAGTTATGATCAGAACCAACTTTATTCTATCCATTGTTATGACCTTTTGCAAACATGTTGCATTGGAATAATGATTAATGGACTAATAAAACGTTCACAAGGAAGTTTTGCATATTACTCTGAAAAGTTCTAAATAATATAGGAACCTGAACAGGACTATGTTTGAACACGCCAATTTTAAAGGTTGGAAATATCTAAGAAGGAAGAGTCTAAGTTAAAGACTATCTTTTCAGATTTTGTTGTCTAAACATTGATTGAACAAAATGACAAGATGTCGTGTTGGTGGCAAGCTTCAATGAACCAAAAAGGATGTTACCAGGCAAGAAGAAAAGGTCCTCTAGGAGAAAAATTTTGCATTTGTGCATGAGCATTTGGTATGACACCTTGGGGATGAGGTAAAGGACCAAAGAGTTTCACATTCAATGTCATTGAATTGCGAAGGAGAAGATTGAGAAAGCCTACCTTTCCACCTTGGGTTACAGTGGGAGATTGATGGTACAAATTTTATGTCCAGTGGATTGAACTTTGACGTGCACAGTGGGGGGCAATCAGATTAAGTGTTTCTTTAGATATGCTAACCGAGCAAGAAGGCGGTGTTAGCGCGTCAGTGATAAAGCCTTAATAAGCTTTGTGTGATGATAACCTAAGCATTAAGGAATCATTTTCATGACATTTGCATGTCATTCATACACATCTAGTTAGGAGCATTTGTTTCATTTTGATAATGTCATCTTAATCATTAAGCATAATTAGGTTCATTATAAAAGGTCTTATTCCCCTGAGATTACGGTGGAACAGACCAAAGAATTGCAGATCTTATCTCCCTGAGATTACAGCGGAGCAGATTGAATATAGTAATCCTATCTCCCTGAGATTACAGTGGAGCGGATTAAGGATCTTATCTCTCTGAAGTTACGTAGAGCAGATCGACCAGGTCTTATTTCCCCCTGAGATTACAGTGGAACAGACTAAAGAATTTTAGATTTATCTCCCTGAGGTTACAG